>NC_133659.1:196891601-197149101 GCF_037893015.1 Macrotis lagotis
CTAGCCGCCCCCTACATAGTAGGTTACCATCAGAAACTGGACTACAGTTTAAGGATTCCAGGTCCCCAAGCTCCCAAGCCCCCAAATTCTTTCTATTGTACCCCATAACCTGAGCACAAGATGGTCTTAGATAGATTTACAGACTGCTTGCTGATTATAAATAAGTACATGAAAGCCTAGGGCATGAAAATTATGTGTGTCTTTTGAGGAAAGAGCCAGTGTGTGGAGTCCATCTATGGGGAACTTCATTGAGTAGGGAATAAAAAATAATTTTTCTGATAAATTCACAAGGCTTCCTGGAGAAGGGGTCTTTGGAGGTAATTTTTTTGTTTGTTTTTTTGCAAGGCAATGGGGTTAAGTGGCTTGCCCAAGGCCATACAGCTAGGTAATTATTAAGTGTCTGAGGCCAGATTTGAACTCAGGTACTCCTGACTCCAGGGCCAGTGCTCTGTCCACTGTGCCACCTAGCTGCCCCTGGTAATTTTTTTTTAATGGGAGAAGGAACCCTGGGGGAAGAGGCCTTTCTTGTCCCTCACTCTCTTGATCTTTCCTCTTGACCTTTTATGGTGGCAGAGGCTGCGCCTTACAGAGAGCGACAAGCTGCAGGTGCAGATCCAAGCATATCTGGACAATGTGTTTGATGTGGGTGCCCTCCTGGAGGACACTGAAACCAAGAATGCAGTTCTGGAGCATATGGATGAGCTGCAGGAGCAGGTGGCCTTGGTAAGAGGGTGGGAGTAGGGAGACCTCTTTGAAAGCAGGCAAGATTCTGGGGACAGGAGGGATTAGCTCTTGGAGGGACCCCAGGATATCTAAGGGTGACTTTAGGAGCCTAAGAGTCAGAATTCTTACTCAGGTGCCTCATTCCTCTACATTCACTCTTTCATCCCCACTTCTTTCATCAAGGGTTCTCCCCTAACCTGTAGTAGAAAACTCTGAGTGCTTTGAGATTGATTACTGACATCCACTAGGAGGAGGCAGACTGGGGGGATGAAGAATCAGGTCGTGTTTTGTCCATTGGGGTCCTCCTATTTCCCACTCTAATCCTGCCCTCCCTATCACCCTCCCAGGCAGACTGGTGCACTTACAGGCTGAGACAGCATAGAGGCATGGGATGATATGATACCCATTACTGGTGCCCAAAGAATAAAATGGTTGAACTAGGGGTTGGCAAAAGCTATTCTTCACAGCTAAAGGCCAAGTAGATGAAAAAAGAACACATTCTAGGGTCTCTGAAATGAGTAATGGCAGCTTTTGATTCAGGAAAAGGAAGGGGCCTGAGTAATGTAGAATTCAAAGAGGGGCCTATGCCAGGGACAGTGAGGGGTGGCCCACCTTACTGCCAGTTGGCTTCCTTCTTCCCCTTCCCTATCCCAGCTCCACATATGGAGGAGCAAAAAGGAAGGACCCAGAAGCAAGAGGGATTCCTGTCCCCCCTCCCTCCCCCTTCCGGGTGTCAGGCCTGCCTGGTACCCGCCCCCTCGCCCGATGTCAGCAGCCAGGGGTGGGTGTGCTCACCATGTGCTGGTGCTATAGCTGACAGAGCAGCTCCGGGAGGCAGAAAACGAGTCCATGGCCAAGATAGCTGAGCTGGAGAAGCAGCTGAGCCATACCCGAAAGGACTTGGACATACTCCGGGTGAGTCTAGGTTGAGGGGAGAGGGGTAAGGACGCATAAGTCAGAGGTGGGGGATGTGGAGACCAGAAAGGAGATAACTGGCAGGCAAGGAGGTGGAAGATGATGGGACTGCCTGGGGGAAATATGGAGAGATGATGAAGAATAGTGGGCACAGGGTGTGGAAACAAGCTTATTTAGGGATTGACTCTCCTTGTACCAAAGGACTCGGTGTCAGTGGGAGTCTTTCAGTGGGCTTGGCTCAATATTCTTAGTGGGGTTATTGAGCCTCTCCTTCTTTGGGGATGTGATATCTAGGAGCGCCACAGTGAGTGTGCCACCATGGGTACCTCCCAGCTGCCCCCTGACCCCAAGAAGGTGTCTGGACTCAGCCCAGTCCCAGTCCAACCATCCGCCTTGGAGCTTAAGTTGGAGGAGCTGGAGAAGAAAGGGTTAATCCGAATCCTAAGAGGACCTGGGGAAGACATCACCATTGAGATCATCCCGGTTGTTGTAGCAACTCCAACTGAGACAGTGACGACTAAAATGATGACGCTTGGGGCACCCGACTCCTCCAGCACAGGTGTTGCAAGCCTGGGGTTTGGGAGTGGAGGTGGTAGAGATGGTACTTTGGGGTCAGAGCATTAGGAGACCTGCTACTGGGGGTCATCTCCACCCTCCTAAAGGCAGGGGATAGGAGAGCATCACAGGGAGAGATGCTCTGGGCTTAGGCTGAGGTGTCAGTAGACCTGGCGTGGAATCTAGGCTTGGTCATTGGCTACTGTGTGAACTTGGTCTAATTATTTTACCTCTGTGGGCCCTGATTTCCTCATCCAAATATTAGGGAGGTTGGACTTGAAGATTTGAGCTGTTTTCAACACTACATATCTCTCATCCTTGAATAGGGATTTGGATTTAGGGGTGCCCCTGAGCCTTTTAATGAAAATGGAAGAGAGGTTTTCACTGGAACTTCTCCCAAGTCCCTATTCTGGGGCTAAAGTTTGGGTGATAGATGGGCATGGACAGACCAGGACCAGGAAGGGGGCTAGGACTACTAGAGAAGGTGGGTTAGGAGTGGACTCTGGTGGGAAAGGGAAGGGCAGATCTTGAACTAATAGGCTCCCTGGGAGCCATGCATGCTAGGAAACCTGGGTTTCCTAGGAAGCTTGAGAAATTTCTGTTACCTTCCACTGCTGCCAGGAACTGCAATCTGCCTGCAGAGAGAAAGATGACTGTCCAATTGCTTGTTACTTTTTCCAGATCTCCCACCCACTGCCTCTGTGTGTCCTCTACCACCGCCACCGCCGCCACCACCGCCACCACCACCACCACCACCATCTCCCCCAGTTCCTGATCTCGTCTCACCTACCCATCAGGAAACTCTACCCTCAGCACCCCCTCCACCTCCACCCCCACCCCTTCCTGGTACCCAGGAACTACCCCCTGCCCCACCATTGCCTGGAACTGGACCAATCCCAGCACCACCACCTCCACCACCTCCACCACCAGGGATGAATGGAGCAGTGCCCCCTCCCCCTCCTCCTGGAGGACTTCCTGATGCCTTTGGGGGACCCACTTCAGAGACTAGTGCAGGTGAGCGGAGCCAGGGCAAGAAGTTTCAATGGGGATTTCTTTTATAGGTGGGCAATGACCCTGATATTCCTCTATTTTCTCCAAACCTCCTCGAGTCTGGAGAAATAAGATGTAATTATGTGTAGGAGCTCTATTCATGAGATCCTAATAAGAAAACTGCATTTTACTGGTACTCCTCCTATTCCACTCACCTTACTTCCTTCCTGCCCCCAATCCCTCATCTGTCCATCTACCTTCTTCCCTTTTGATCCAGTTCAGAACTCTAATCAGTCACACTTAGGACTCTTCTTGACCCCATCTTATCCCCTGAAGCCACAGACTATTTCCCACCCCACTTCCCACTTCCCTAATCCTTTGATTCCACTCTCATTCTCCACCTCATCCCATGGACTCATCTCTTTCCCCAGCCCTAGCTATATAGTCTAATTGTGACCACCTCCCCTACCCCTGGACTCAACTCTATTTCTGGTCTATACAGTGAAGGCCAAGAAACCAATTCAGACCAAGTTCCGGATGCCAGTTTTCAACTGGGTGGCCCTAAAGCCCAACCAGATCACAGGCACTGTTTTCACTGAGATCAATGATGAGAAAGTACTACAGGTATGGTCTTCACCCACTTCAACTCATGATATTTTAGGAGATTAACATGGATGCTATGGACCACTCAGTGTCCAGGTGGGGGTATTGTCTCACACTTGGGACTCTTTTGTACTGACTCCATCTTGTTCTTTTGAGTCAGTGTTTCATGAATCCTTGATAGTGGAAGATACCTGGGACTTAATGAATTTGAAGTGATGCTAACCCAGAATGGGGCAGAATTGTCTAAGAGCTCCAGAGGGACATAGCACCAACTTTACTGGAAATATCTGGGGTGGGAAATGAAAGAAGGCATGTATGATGTCTCACATCTTTGGTGATGGTATCTCAGGTCCTTTCTGTCCCTGATCCAACTCATGTCTTCTTTTCTGTGCTAGGAACTAGATATGAGTGACTTTGAGGAACAATTCAAGACCAAATCTCAGGGACCTTCCTTGGACTTGAATGCCCTAAAAACGAAGACAGCACAGAAGGCTCCAAGCAAGGTGACACTCATTGAGGCCAACCGGGCGAAGAACCTGGCTATCACCTTACGTAAAGGCAACCTGAGCACTGATCAAATCTGCCAAGCTATAGAGATGTGAGTGTTCTAAGCTCTAGTCCTATATTTCCTTACTATCTTCCTTCCTTACACCTCTCATGGTGATCTTCTTTCCTTTTACTCATGAGTAAGAAGGATCTCCGAGAGCTCTCCTCTTCATACGCGTGAATAGGAGAGATCTCCCAGGGTTCTCTTTCCCTTCTTTGCCATAAGAAAGAGAGATCTCCCAGAGCCCTTCTTCCCTTTTTACCCATAAGAGAGATCTCCCAGAGCCCTTCTTCTCTTTTTACCCATAACAGAGATCTCCCAGGGCTCTTCTTCCCTTTTTTACCCATGAGTAAGGAAAGGTTATTGGAAGAAAAGTGGACAGAGGAATGTATTGTGTGTCTGGACTACTCCTGATTCTGCTATGGCTCTAAATTCTAAGCTAACACAGTGCTACAGACCTAAAGTGTCCTAGCCCTAGGGTAGATAGGCAGCACAGTGCTAGACCTAGAGCCAGGAAGGTCTGAATTCAAATCCCACCTTAGACACTTAAGTTGTGTGACCCCAAGCAAGTTGTTTGGTCTCTTCCAAGTTCCAGTTCCCTCATCTGAAATACAGAGATAATAATGATAACTACTTTCTGGAGTTATTGTAAATGAAATGAAATAACTTTTAAATAATTCTTTGCACATCTTAAAGTGCTTTATAAATGCTTGGTACTGATTTTTCTCAAGGTCAAAATAAATTCCTTATTTTGGTCATGTACAGAAAATGGGTCTCATTCTGCATATTAGTCCATCACTTCTCTGTCAGGAGGTGGTGGGTAAGTGCAATAATAATTATTATTCTGGTTATCATATTATGAGACTCTTCACATGCACACATAAACTCATGCTTGGACCTAGTGATCCATCTCAGTTTCAGTCTCAGATCCATTCATTTTCAAGTCTCTTTTACATGCTTTCCTGTCCCAGTTTTCTAGATTTGGGGAGCACTTTCAAGAGCCTAAATTTAGAGCTGGAATGAACTTTTGAAGTCATCTAGTCCAAAGCTCTAAAACTTCCTTTTTTCATATTTGAGGAAATTGAGACCTAGGATAATTAATTACCTTTAGTCATGCAGATGACCTTGATATAATTGCTTGGATTTGAACCCAGGTCTTTGTACTCTAAATCCCCCACTGTGCTATTTACATACACACACACACACACACACACACACACACACACACACACACACGGTACCAGTCTCACTGGATGTATTTGGGGTTGGAATAGAAAGAGGAAGTCTATGATGATTATAATCCACCCTCATTTTACTAAAAAAGAAACAGGCTAAGAGGAGGGAACTTGTTTGTTATTTGCAGAATCAAGATTCTAAGTCAGCTCTTTTGGGCCCTGTCTCCTCTAACCCAGCTTCTCTGGCTTTATCTTCCTCATCCCCTGGAATCACCAGCAAATCTTTCTTGATATTTTTTTTTCTGTCTTGATATCTATTTTCAGTCTAGCTCTGTCTTTGGAGCTATGAGTTGACAGAGAAATGTAAGACTCGATCCTCTGACTACCAGATACCTGCAAGCACATATGGGGAGACAAAATACAATCACTTGAAACAGAATGATGTCTAGATGTTAGGTCTCAGTCTGGAATTGCTTCTGGAGTTCCTGGTAGGCTGAAATAGCTGGGTTTGAATAGGCCTTAAAGGATGAGTGGAATTGATGGAAAAGGCTCTGGGGAGTAGGAGGGAGAGTGATAGGCACAAGGAAGGGCCTCTACAGGGAATAGGGATAAGGGGATGGTAAAGAGAGAGACCTAACTAGGATTCATTCAGAAATCATCTATCTATTCATTCAGAGGAAAGAGAGGGAAGCCCAGGACACCCAGAGTTTGGAGGTATATGGCTTGAATTAAGGAATAAAAAAGCATTTATTAAACAATTAAATCAAGCAAGTTCTGGGGATGCAAAAAATGAGACAGTTCCTACTCACCAAGATCTCAGACTCTGAGGATGACAAGAGGAGAAGGGGGGGGTGATTAGGGGAAGAGATAAAACAATTAAGCACCTATTCTGTTCAAGGCATTATGCTAAATGCTTTACAAATATGGACTCATTTGATCCTCACAACATCCCTGGGAAGTAGGCTCTCAGGATCCCCACTGAACAGTTGAGGAAATTGAAGCAGACACAGGTTGAGTGACCTGTCCAAGGTCACACAGCTAGTGTATATATGACCTGTGCTAGCCTGTCTGAAGTGAGATTTGAACTCAGGTCTTCCTGATTCTAGGTCCAGGACTCTATCTGCCCCCAGGGAGCCCCTAGTGTAATGGGAGAAACCAAAAGGAAGAATATATATATATATATATATATATATATATATATATATATATATATATATATCGGCAATTATATATGGTTTGGTGGTCCTCTAGGTAATGATGAGGAGAACTCAGATTAAAACTTTGGAGTGTGTGTGTGTGTGTGTGTGTGTGTGTGTGTGTGTGTGTGTGTATGTGGTACATTGGGATGACTCACGTCCTACCCACCTTGCCCAGGTATGACTTGCAGGCCCTTAGCCTAGACTTCTTGGAGCTCCTGACACGATTCCTCCCCACTGAGTATGAGTTGAGCCTCATTGGACGCTACGAGAAGGAGCAGCGGCCAGTGGAGGAGCTGTCAGATGAGGATCGATTCATGCTGCGTTTCAGCCGCATCCCCCGACTGTCTGAGAGAATGGCCACTCTGGCTTTCCTGGGCAACTTCCCAGACACCGCTCAACTTCTCATGCCAGTATGTATGCTTAGGGAGTCTGGACTGGATGGGAAGCATGCTTGAGTCCATGGGGTCAGCATCTGACATTTAAGGATGCCAGCAGTACCACAGGGACCTTGTTTGGTGAGGGCTTCTACCCAGGTCTGTCTTAGAAGATGGATCTGGAGCTTCCTCTTCTATGTGAGGGAAAATTACTGGGCATTTGGGAAGACAAGTAGGAACCCTCAGCCAAACTCCAATAATAAACATTCACATTGATGTTTTTAAGTTTACAAAGCATTTCAAAATGGCAGCAATTATTTGCTGCTCCTGACTTCAGGGTCATGAACTCGCCTTTCATTCCCCTCTCCATCAGTCCATGTCCTCACCTTTAGTTTCCTTTCCTACAGCAACTGAATGCCATTATTGCTGCTTCCATATCCCTCAAGTCTTCTGATAAACTCCGGAACATCTTAGAGGTAAGGGGATGGAAGAAGAGAAGAAATGGGGTCAGTGTTTGTCAAATGGATGGCATTTCCTTGTGTTGGGCCACAATCCCAAACCTATTTTTAGGAAATTTTAGTCTAATGGGGTGTGGTGTTGATGGTGGTAATAGAATCCCTATTTTCAAGGTCCTTCTAATTAGATGAGAGTGGAATCATATGATTTGGAGCTGGAGGAAATTTTTTTTTGAGGCAGTTGGGGGTAAGTGACTTATCCAGGGTCATACCACAATGAGTGTTTGGAGTCACATTTGAACTGGATCTCTCCTGACTCTAGGACTGGTGCTCTATCCATGGTGCTATTTAGTTGCCCCTGGAAGAAATTTCAAAGAGCATATATAATCTAAGGTTTCTCAATGTGGAGTCTGTAAATTTACTTTTTTCTTTTTAAATCTCTATATTTGCAATAATTTCTTATTTCTTGTTTTTTTATTTTTATTTTTTATTTTTTTAGGTTTTTTTGCAAGGTAAATGGGGTTAAGTGGCTTGCCCAAGGCCACACAGCTAGGTAATTATTAAGTGTCTGAGACCTTATTTGAACCCAGGTACTCCTGACTCCAGGGCCGGTGCTTTATCCACTGTGCCACCTAGCCGCCCCTATTTTTTAATTTTATTTATTTAAGGCAATGGGGTTAAAAGTGACTTGTCCATGGTCAAAAAGCTAGGCTGGATGAGAACTCAGGTCCTCCTGACTCCAGGGCTGGTGCATGATCCACTGCTCTACCTAGCTGCCCCTGTAAACTTATTTTTAAAAGATATTTTGTTAAATTGACTTCAATATAATTGATTTCTTTGGTAATTTTATTTTGATAATTTAAAAACATTCTGAGGAGAGGTCCATAAACTCTTCAGTCTGCTACAGTGTTATATCATTGTGTTGACACCAAGAAAAACTAAGAACATTTGTTCTCATTCAAACTATTCATTTTATCAATGGACTCCAAAGACTCAAAATGACTGGCCTAGGCATCCCTTAACACACACACACACACACACACACACACACACACACACACACACACATGTTACATGCTAGAGCTTGAATTTGAATCCAGACCCTCAATTAAAATCCAGGGCTCATTCCATACCACAGCTTCCTCGAGGGACAAAGGAGCTACTGTCTGGGAGTCCCTAGTCTGAAGGAGGGGGGATGTGGTTCCTTGTTCCTGAAGAACTTCCAGGGAAGACTCATTCAGAACATAGAAAAATCTGTTTCCTTTCTCTTAAGGAAAAAAAAATTCCTTTGGGTAGAGGGCCTGCTAAACCCTCCTCCCTCTCTTCTCTCCTTTCTACAGATTGTCCTGGCTTTTGGGAATTACATGAACAGCAGTAAACGTGGAGCAGCCTATGGTTTCAGGCTACAAAGCCTTGATGCAGTAAGGGGCTCAACTAGACCTTGGGCTGGGGGGAGGGAAGCCTGATAGAGGGGGTCATGCTGGCCCATCTTGGGGGTGGTCTTGGCTCCCTGTGATCACCTCCCCTCCCCATAGCTGCTGGAGATGAAATCGACAGACAGGAAACAGACACTGCTGCACTACCTGGTGAAGGTGATTGGAGAGAAGTATCCCAACCTCACCTGTTTCCACGCTGACCTGCACTTTCTGGACAAGGCTGGGGCTGGTATGGGGCTGGGGGTGGGAGTGGGAGTGGGGAGGGGTCGACAGGCTCCCTCCTCCTTCCCTGTAGCTGATTGACCTCTCAGGCCTCAGGGTTACCCAGGGGGAAGGTGAAACCAAGCATCTTGGTTCCCCTGAGACTGGCCAAGAGGGATGACTGAGGGAAGGAGAATAAGAAATGAGAGTACCTCAGTTCAAATCTGACCCCAGATACTTACTAGCTGCATGACCTTGGGCAAGTCACTTAACCTTGACTGCCCCCAAAAAGGGCAAGAAAGATTCTGCCTCTCCCTGATGGGGTCACCTACATTCCTTCCAGTGTCCCTAGACAGTGTCCTTCAGGACACCCGAGCTCTCCAGCGGGGCATGGAGCAGACACGGCGGGAATTCATGTGCCAAGATGATAATACGGTGTTGAAGGAGTTTCTGAAGGTCAACAGCCCCACTATGGAGAAGCTGCTGGCCGATGGCAAGACAGCCCAGGTGGGCTGACAGGGCAGGGCTCTGGCCTGTGGGTGGCACCTTAGGGAGTGATGGGCACAGGGTAGGCACACCAGACTGTCCTGGGGATTGGGATACCTCTCAATCCATTATCTTTTATGAGTCAGATCCTAGAGATATAAAGATCAAAACTAAAACTTTGCCCTTGATTTTCCTGTATATCTATCAGTACTATCAGCAATGGGCTCAAGGGGTGGAATACAGGCATCGAAGAGGGCTACAGGGTCAGGACAATGATGGGGAGGGTGTGTTGGGAGTGAAGAGCTGTTGAGATCAGGAAAAAGTGTGCTGGAGGACTTCCTTTCCTGGGTTGGAGGCTGGGCTGGAGTGGGATGGTATTCAGGTGAAGGGGTGATGCCTTGGACTGATGGGAGTCATCTACAGGAGGCCTACGAGTCTGTAGTGGAATACTTTGGGGAGAATTCTAAGACCACACCTCCAGCTATGTTCTTCCCTGTGTTCAGCCGCTTTGTCAAAGCCTACAAGGTACTGTGGAGGAGCTTGGGAAGATAAGAGGGGCTGCATAACCCCCAGGGGTCTTGGGCTTATTGGAATGTCTGGACTAGACCCAGTTGCAGAGTATTGGTCTTGGGAGTCCAGGAGTCTTGGTTAAGTGATTCTCCCAGGGTCACATAGCTAGAGTCCGGATTTTGAGCTCTAGTCACTGTTGCCTTTCATCTGTAGTACATGTCACCTGAGCCATCATAAAATAAATATGCACGACACCATATTTTTATTTGTTCTGCATTTTGATTCTGAAAAGCTGATTTTGCCCATTTAACAAATTAAATGTGTAAATCCCCAAAATATGCACAACTATTTTCTGGCATTAAAAATAAGACCATTAAAAAAAAATCTAAGTCCCTTCTTGTACCCTAGGGGATCGCCTATTCTGCCTACCCCAGTCCAGCCTCTGGCATCTGCTCTTGCAGTGCCAGGATCATTAGGGGTTACAGGAGGGAGCTGGGCCTATCCCTGGAGGGGCAGACAGCTAGGATGAGTGGACACTGGGATCCTGGCTAGAGGGGGCACTGTATATATGGGCAGGGGTCATGTTGATGACCATAGCTACTTCCTTCCAGAAAGCAGAGCAGGAGGTGGAGCAGTGGAAGAAACAGGAGGCTGCAGCCCAGGAGGCTGGAGCTCCCATCTCAGGCCAAGGGGAACCTGCAGAGCCCAAGGTAAGGTCCCTGCCCCTCCCCTGCCTCCAACCTCACCCCTACTCCTCTAACCTGCCTAGGTATTGAGACACGATTTTTTCCCTCCCTGTTGCCCACCCCCCTTTACCCGCCCCCTCCCCAGTAACCAAAGCTAGTCTCCATGAGGATCTCATTTCACTTCTTGTCTATTGGGGAGCAGCATTCCCTTATGTAGCTTCAGGAAACCAAAATGTACACCTGCAAAGTGTTTTGCCATTTCCCAGGTTATCTTCAAGCATTTGCTCTGGGGATGAGCCTGTCTGGGGCCTCTTCCCCATCTCTCTCTCCTATCGCATCCACCCTCAACTCAATTTCCTGGGGCATTCCAACAGTTACCACCTCCCCAGCACTCCTTGAGAAATGGGGTACCTAGAGATTGTAATAATAGTAGTAGGAGACCCAGTTGGTCAAAGCATGTCACCCATTTCCTCAGATTCAGTCCTCTGCCAAGCCCCGGCGGCAGCAAATGGACCTCATTTCGGAGCTGAAGAGGAAGCAACAGAAGGAGCCACTCATTTATGAGAGTGACCGTGATGGGACTATAGAGGACATTATCACTGGTGAGAGGATGGGGTGGTCACTTGGGGAGGGAGGCAGGCCAGGGAAGAGCAGCCTGGGCCAGACTCTGTCTTCTCTCCTGTCTTCCTACTTGTCTCCCTTTGTTGGTACCAGAGCAACCACCTACAAATTCAGGACAGTCAAGTCCTGCGTGTTCTCCCGTGATCCCTTCAGCTTGCTATATCTTTTTGTACTTTACACTGTTCTGGCTTCTTTTTCTTCATCCTTCTTTTCTCCTTCCCTCCTGGTTCCTACCTTTCCCCTTCACCTTAGTGTTGAAGACAGCGCCCTTCACTGCCCGCACGGGCAAGCGGACATCTCGACTGTTTCTGGAGGCTGGCCTCAGTGACGAGAGCCCCCTCTAGAACCCCACCCCCCACTCTAACCCAAGGTACCTGGTGGTTGGGGGGCCAGAGACAAACTGATCAATATGGCTTCTGCTGTGGCCCAGTTGTTCCCCCTTGGTTGGGGGAAGGAGGGTAGCAGTTCTGGATTTGGGTAAAGAAGACCCTTAGTCCTTCACCTCTTCCCCTTCTCCCTGCTTCCTCCACCTGGGGTTGGATGAATTAGATCTTGCTTCTGAGTTTATATCTAAGACCTCTTTGGCCTCAGAGCTAAGCAGTGAGATGTCTAGTCTCCAGACTAAGTTTGCAAAGCTGCTGGCAAGGATGAGAGGAAGGATGAGAATGAGGACTCCCTGGGGACTATGTTAGGATGGCCAGGTTACAGGGTGGGGGGAAGCATCGTCATAAATGACTTTGGTCTTGCTGGTAGTGAAGGAGCCATGAGCCTGGGCGGTTTGGGATGGAGTGGGGAGGAAAGGGAAAAAATTGGCCTACAGCCAAAGTCCAGAGCTGAAGGTTTCTGTGTATTTCTCCCAACAGATCTTCGGAATCAGCCGTACCGAAGGTCAGATACAGGCCGTCGGAGCGCCCGCCGAAAGTCCCCCGGCACCTCCCTGCAGGTGACCCCTGACCTCGCACTGTAGCCCCTGACCTGCTCCGACCCCTCCCTTCCTTATCTCCAATACCCCCGCCTCCTGGAGTGGAGGGGATGTGCCAGCTCCTCCTCTGGGCCTCCACTGCTTAGGAGATCCAAGGACAGGCATGAAGGGGGGAACCATGCTAGTTTTCCTGTTAGGCAGGATTCTGATGAACAAGCTTCATAAATGCACTTCTCCTTACCACACAAAGGGCAGCATCTCCATGAGGAAGCATTCCACACCCCTCCCTCCAAGGGCCAGATGCTGCCCCTCTTTTACCTTTCATCATGTAAGCCATGCTCATCAATGGAGGGCTGGCATCTCTAACTTATGAAATGCCTCTCCACTCTTTGCCCTTGGCCTGGGCTAGGGAGGGCGGGAGTTGGAATAAGGATGGGGGGAGGGAAGAGGGAGAAACCCCTGGGACCTTATTTTTTTACATGGAAATCAATAAATGGATTTGGAAGATGCTGTGTTCTTTGTGACAGCCTCCATCTCCCAGCCCCACTCCCATTCTCCCCAGTTCCTGGGAGGATGAATTTCAGGCCATTCATTTTTCTAAGTAAATGTTTTATTGGTAAACATTTGATAAAGAATGACTCTGTGGGGTGGCAGGGGGAGGGGAGGGGAGTTGGCTCTGAACCAGGGTGGGGGGGGAGGGAGCTGGTCCCAGCTCTGCAGTCCCCTCTTCTGACTGTGGTCGTTGACTTATGGGTTCTACAAAGAAAGCAGAATTGGCATCGGGGAAGGTGGTGGGAGGTGGGGGGGGGAGGGAGGGGAGGTGGGATGGCCACTTAGTTCAAGTCAGTCAGTCCCCTCCCTTTCCATTAATTTTTACCAGTGACCCTCCGAGGTGCCTCTCGCAGAGGCAGTTTGGGTTTGCAGGGCCTGGCAAAGTTGGTCAGTCGGGGGCCTCTGCTTCGAAACCTCCTTTCAGTGGACCGTGTCCGAGAAGGCAGGTTGGGGACCTGAGAATAGGGACCTTGTGCGTCTGTAGCGGGAGAAATCTTGTTTTAGGGCTTCTGTCCCTCCCCTTCACTTGGAACCCCCTTGAGCTGCCCGCTCCCCTCCCCACCGCGGCAGATCCATACTCAAGTCCCGGAGGTTGTGCAGGGATCGGGCAAGTTGCTGATTGTTCAGTCCAGCCAGACGCGTGGCCTGGCAGAAGAAGCTGAGGCCCGTGTGTGAGCGGGATTGGTAGCTTCGGTTGTGTTTGTGATTCAGGCCCTTCCACCAAGAGCTCATCCTCAACACTCTCTGCTTGTCTGTGTAGTAACTGGGGAGGTGGGATATGGGGTGGGGTGGCAAGCAGGAGCAATCCACTAGGCAATGGTCCCCACCAAAGCCCAGTTCTGGATTCCTCAGAGGAGCTGGGGTAAGGGAAAGAACTGCCCGCCCCCCAGCAGCCTTGGTTGTTGGCACTATGCCCTGGGCCCCTTCCCCCAACTGGGGGTCTTGAATAGTAGCGGCTAGGAATCTTTAACAACTTTGAAGGGTATAGTGAGGGGAGAAAAAGGGACTTGTGCTTGGGTGTGGGAGGGGAGGTGCCTGGGCCCCGCCCACCTCACCACCTCCGCCACTGACTTGGGGGACAGCGCCCCCTGGCCCACAAACTTAGACATCATCTCGAAGAAAAGCGTTTCCAGACCATGGGGATCATTGATACGACTGTTTCTCATCCGCCCTTTAGGTATATAAAATCAATTAATGCATTTATTAAGTGCCTATTACATACCAGAAACTACTAATATACAAAGATGGAAATGCAAAGGGCCCTGCATTTAAAAGGCTTACAGTGTATACAGGAGACAACATGTACAAAATAGAGGCCATCCCAAAAGTCTTAGTACAGTTCTGTAACCAGGTGATTTTGGAGTGTGATGCTACTGTGTTGGGTTAAGCTGGGCTGGGCAGCAGGAAAGAGTAGAGTTATAATGGAAATAAGTTTATTCTAAGAGAGGGAGGTGAAGCAGTGTATTTTAAGTATGAAGGGGTTGTGGGGGTAGGGGAGACAGCCTGTGCCAAGTTAAGCAAGGCTTCCACAGCTCAATCACAGTCTGAACATTTGAAAGGTTGTAACAGAGGTGTTTCTATCTGAACCCAGAGGTAGTCAGAAACTCCTATAGCTTTTTTGAGCAGGGAAGTGACATGATCAAATGACTGTCTTAGGAGCATCCCTTGGGCAGTTTTATGGAGGATGAATTGGAGAATGGAGACACTTTGAGACAAGTAGAGCAATTACAAGGAATCTTTTAGGAAAGAGGTGAAACAGGCAAGAACTACACAATAATGGCCAGGTGAGTGGTGAGAGAAAGGGGGTGGATTTGAGAGATACTTCACCAATGGACATACCAATGGAGTGGATATGTGGGATGAGGAAGAAGGAGTAATCTGGATGACTCTGAAGTGGCAAACCAGGTGCCCAGTTATGGATGGTGGTACTCTTAACAAAAGTAGAGATTGGAAGGGATAGGGGAATTTTGAACATGGTGAATAACTCTTGAGATTCCCGAGGGATCACTAGGCAGTTGGAGATCTGAGACTGGAGCTCCAGAGAATGATTAGGGCTAGATCTCTCTCTCTCTCTCTCTCTCTCTCTCTCTCTCTCTCTCTTGATTCAGAGTTATAATTAAACCAATGGGAAGGGAAACAGAGAGAGAGAGAGAGAAGGGAAAGAGGAAAACAAGTGGAAGAGAAAGGACAGAGTTCTGAGGAACACTGAGTTAGTGAGTAGGAACAGAAGATCCAACCAAGAAGAGGAATCCAGTCCCAAAAAAATCTAAAAGAGAAAGAATGTTCAGGTAGAGAAGGTTATCAATAGTGTCAAAAGGCTGAATAAATAAGAAAAACCCATTAGATTTGGCAATTAAGAGATCACTAGAGTTATCTTGGAGAGAAAACTGCTTCAGCTGAGTGAGCTCAGAGGCCAGATGGCAAGAAGTGATGAGAGAGAAAGTGGAGGCATTGACTGAGTTGGAGGCAGCTTTTTCTAGGAGTTGCAATGTGAAGACAGGAGAAAGAGGACAATATTTTTAGGGACGAGTGAGGTTTTTTTTCCTTTTTTTTAAAAGAAGTTGAGAGCTTGGCAGGTTTTAGTTTTTTCTCTCCTGGACCCCACTACCCATAAAGAAAAAAATACCTCCTCACCCATGCACTGAGCAAAGCGGTGATTGTCTGTCAGGATCCCAAGGAAATCCTCAAAGTCAACAGCCCCATCACCTGGAAGAAGAGAAATTGTGGGTTTGTGTTTATATGTGTGTCTGTTTGGATCAGGGAGAGGGTTGGCACTCTGGGACCAGGCTTGCACTAGGCTCTGCAGGGATCACAAACAAAGTGGAAGACATCCAGCCTCAGAAGAGAGATTCAGGATCTCCACCCAAGAACCAAACTACAGCCTCCAGATGTAAATCAACCTGAGTAAAAGGTGGCAAATGGGCAATAATCCTTTGAGTGAAGTCAAGTATAAGCATGGATTACTTAAGTTTTTGAGAGCAATAGAAGAAAGGATGACTGTGGAGGGAGGAGGACAGGTATAATTAGATAAAAGTTTTCTGAAAGGAAGGAGTAGTTTGGGAAGACAGAGAAAGGGAAGAAAAGGAAGACCAGTTGATTTTGTCAAGAAATCTCTGGGCAGACTTACCATCCAGGTCGGCCCGCCTCAGGGCCTCACACACTTCCTGGGGGCTCAGCTGGATGCCAACAGTCCGGAGTGCCCCCTTCATGCTCCTCATGTCCAGCTTGCCCTGGGAGCCCGGTTTAAACAGTTGGAAGACATCCTGGAAGGCTGTTGGTGGTGGGGTGGGGATGGTGGGGGGGGAGTTGGTGCCTTAAAAACTTAAAATTGTAAGAGGATGGGCAACAAAAATTGTAAGAGAGGGTTGAAATAGGGCACGGGAAGGGGCAGCAAGTTAGGTTTTTTTTATAAATAAACCCAATAAATGAAAATCTAGATTTACACAAAATGTATTTTAGGAGAGCCATTCTTCTGTTTACAAAGGGATTTATTGCATAATTCTTTTTTTAAAAAATGATTTCTTCTAATGCCTAGGAATTAGAAAAATGTATATATGGTTTATACATAGTTCTTTATACATAGCCCTATTACCTTCCACCCCAGCTGGAGACAATCTAACTGTCCTCTCCATCCCAGGGGCTAGATTGGCTTAAGCCCCCCTCCCCACAAAGGGCCCCTATGTTCCAGATGGAAGCCTCTCCCCTCACCTGCCACCTGCCTAGAGGTCAGGGGATGCTCATACTCAGCAGGGATGTCCACTGGTGCAAAGAGACTAGAGAGGTCCCGTCTCCTATTGGCAAGAGGGCTGTCAACACTGACACCCATGTTTAGCTTTACTATGAGTGAATGTTTTTCCAACCTCCCCTCCTAACGCCCTAACACATTTCCAATTTTTTTTTTTTCATCTTAGGGTCCACCTTCAGCCAGCCCCCGACTACTCTCCCCAACACTTTAAGGAGAGGAATTTGTAGAAGCAAAAGTACCTCCCCATATTTTTGAGGCTTAATTTCCCTTTCCCTACTCCCAATACATCAACCCCCCACCCCTCACCTTTGAGGTTTGGTTTCTCTAGCAGGCCTTGTCTGAGCCTGTTGAGTAGTCCAAGTCATCAAAAGGTCCTCCTTCATCTCTTGGGTTAGATCCATTGAGTCTTCCACCACCTCAGCCTCCAAAGACCCTGGGATCATCTGGGACAACAGTGTACTAACCAATAGTCAGAGCCCACAGGAACCCTTCTTGTCCTTGGCCTCAAAACCAAACCCTTAAACAAAAATGATCTCTAGTTCAAGGATTCCTGATTCTGCTCTCTTTAGGTTTTGGAGTTAAAAGATCTCAAATCCTATCTCTGGTATTGAATTTTTAGCCTAGTTACTCATCCTTTGGATCTCTGTCCTCATCTCTCACACAGGAATGGGGGTGTATAAAATGACCATTTTGACTGTAAGTCTTGTAATAAAACCTCCTCCCCTCCTCCTCCACACACACACACACACACACACACACACACACACACACACACACACACACACTTCCAATCAATTTTGTTGAGTGGATCCTAAGAAAAAGTTTTTTGAGTCTCAAAAGAGCAGAGACTTGTGTCCTTATGGAGGAAGGGGGCTCATGAGGAAGGCACAGAATGACCCTAATACTCCTTTCCTCCAAATTGTAGCCTCAATAGTCATGGGGGCTTAGCCAGTGGAAACCAAGGTCCCCTCAGTTGCTTTCCAGTTTTCCCATCTGTTTTGTGTGTCCTCTTGGGGGGACCAAGCTTAGGAAGTCTATAGTAGGTGTGCTCTGCTAAAGTCTTGACAAGCTTGGAGGACAGATGCTCTCCATCATTATCTTTTAGAGGAGAGGAAGGTGGGAGAACAGAGCCTCACCTGTAATATTTCTGTATCACTATGGGTATCCTGATCCTTGGCAGGTGGCCACCTGTAATATAGATTCATAAGGATCTTATTAGAGTCTTTAGATGCCATCTAGATCAGGGGTTCTTAACCTTTGTATGTGTCTGTCTGTGTGTGTGTGTGTGTGTGTGTGTGTGTGTTTGTGTGTGTGTGTGGGACCCATTTTGGCATTCTGATGAAGTCTAGGAATGTATTCCTCAGAATAATGTTTTCAGATCAACCAAATTTCAGTTAGAGATTAGTGAAAATAATGATGTGAGCTGTTCAAAGTCACACTAAAATTAATTAATCAGTCAAATTGATCAACAGGTCAGACCTGGAGGTCATGTCCCAAGATTCAGGGCCTCTCCACCCCACCCCCAACCCAAATCATGGTCCTGGTCCTCCAGACCACCAAAAAACAACTCAGAAAAATGAGCCTGGCCAGGGGGAAGGAGCCACTACCCTGCTCTTCTCTGTTCATGTCTAGCCTCAGAACCCTCCCAGTCACTCACCTCTTAATTTCTTCCTCTTCCCCCTTTGCTTTCTCATTCGCCTTCTTTCGACTTCTTATCCCCTTCTCTTCTGGTCCCTCTACCCTCCTCCTCCTCTCTCTGCTCCCTCTGCCTGCTGTCCTGTGCCTCATGCCAAGCTCCCAAAACTTTTTTTCTTTGCTTCCTCTCTTCTTTTCTTCTCCTTCCATTCATTTCCCCCTTCCTTCCCTTTCCCTTTCCCTTTCCTTCTGCTTTGGGGCTGCAGGTGGATCCTTTCAGCCCTAGCACTCTGTGCCTTGATGTCTCTCTCCAAGTCTCATGGACCTCCTTTCCAAGAATTTGAGTCTAGGTGGTTTTTTGGCAGGAGGATTTTTAATCCTAAAGCCAACATCTATGAGATCCTAAAGAAGCTACCACTTTCTTCTGCCCAGTTTTGTTCTCCCTCCCCCCAAAAAAATCTCCCATGGAGTACCAGCCCCAGGGGAGAGGGATGATGTCCACTTTCAATCTTCTTCAGGAAATAGCTAGGGGATAATTCATAAGATCAAAGCTTTAGAGCACTACTCCCTTGTTTGTGTGATAGAAAACTGAGACCTAGAGAGACTACAGAGAGACTGTCATAGCAGGAATTCAAGAAATTCAATTGACTCTGACTCTAAATCTAAGACTCTTTCCCCCAAATCATAAATCAATAACCTACATAAGCCCTTGAGAAGCAGCAGGAAGATTCACTCACAGAAAATTTTGGTCATCACTTTTCTGACTTACAGAGACATCCCTGCTAGCAGGTGTCACATTGCAGACTATCAGAGGGATTATGTCTATTCTGCCTCCTGTTCCCCACCATTCCTTTTACAGACTTAGAAACTGAGGCCCAGGAGGGAGCCTCCTCATCTACCATCCATAGAGAAAGCCACAAACTAGACCTAAGGGTCAGTGGTAAACTTTGTATGGGAGAGAAGCAGAGGGAATGACTACAGGCAGAGACAGAAGCCAGAAGGTCAATATTGGCCAAGTGGGGCCTGGGGAGACTTATAGTGGAGGAAAGGAAGTATGGAGGGGTTCCCTAAAAAATCCCTCAAACTAAAAAAAAGACCAGAAAAAAGAACATCGTAGTTGAAAAAGAGCAAGTGAGAACTTAACGCTCCCTCTATCTAGAAGTCTCAGGACAAAAGAGGAGCATGTGAGGAGAGCCACCACTAGAGGGCTTTTTATTGTTCTTGGGCTAAGCGTTTTGAGAATATGATGTGAGGGTGACAACTTAAAATGCATATGTAGGAAATATTGGATTCCCACTTCTGGTTCTTGACCTTGAGCTGTAACATAAGAGAGACAGAGTCATGGGAGCCCCAGACCCTTCCCACCACCAGAGAAGAGGATGATAGCTTCTCCTAGTTGGAGGCAATGGTGGGGGGTGAATGAGAGGGAAATAATATCCCCCTCCACCTCCCCAAGTTCTTCTTTTTTTTTTTTTTTGCAAGGCAAACGGGGTTAAGTGGCTTGCCCAAGGCCACACAGCTAGGTAATTATTAAGTGTCTGAGACTGGATTTGAACCCAGGTACTCCTGACTCCAGGGCCGGCGCTTTATCCACTACGCCACCTAGCTGCCCCCCAAAGTTCTTAAGAGTTGGATGTTCATCTGTCTTTTTAGTCCCACAAAGGACTTGGAGAGGATGTGCTGGTCCGTAGGCTCCACATCCCCCTCCATGACCCAGACCTTGATTCCCTCCTCACCCTAGACATCATGCATGTATTGTGGTCAACCCTGGCTCAGGCAAGAGTCTGGGGGTGGGGTAGAAGAAGGAATCTATTCATCTGGGCCAAGGGGGAGTGTCTCCTTTAGGAAGGGGTCTGAACTCCATGAAAATTACTACCCTCCCTCCTCCTCCAGCTTCTTATATATGTGAAGCAGCTGGAACTCTGGATCTCATTGCCCAGATTCTCCATGGTTCCAGAGGCTCCTATCATCTTGTTCCCCACCCCCATCCTCACACTTTTGTGATTTCTATGTAACATCATCCTGTTTCCTTGCCCCAAAGACCTTCCATCTTCTATCCCCTTTCCCCTCCTGAGGGTGGGAACAGGGTAGTGTAATGTATGTTTGTATGTGAAAGGAAATGAACAATTCATCAGATCTTCCCCTCCCCCAAATAACACAAATGTATGTATACACACACACACACACACACACACACACACACACACATATAATGTACAGATGAGGTTGGGTGAGAACTAGGATTCTACTTACTCTCTCCAAGGTCCTGAGGATACTGGAGCTAAAGATGGAGATTGGGGATGTTCTGCTTCTCCTTCCATGGATGCTCTTTCTGAGACTGGCTTGATCATGTTTAAGGCATAGCCTGACTTCAGGGCAAATTCCTCATTGATGGAGGTCTGGGGCTCCCCTGCTTCTGGAGGCTTCAGGAGGGGAAAGGGTGAGACTGGCTGCTCAGTTGCTATGGAAAGGTCCGTGGTCGACCCTTGAGTTATGGGTGACCTCGATTCCATTCTCAACCCTGGGGAAGACTTGCAGGAAATCAGAGCTTTGGAATCTAGCATCAACTCTGAGGAAGAGGAATTGCAGGAGATCATTGCACTAGAAAACAGTACTGGGGGAAGACTGGTAGAGGTTGGACGAGAGTCTAGCATTCTGAAATCCATCGGCTCTGAGAATTTAGCAGAGAAGTTGTGGGAAGATATTGAATGGTTATCTAAGGATGACCTTTCTGACAGTAATGTTTGAATAGGGGACTGTGGTGGGAAACCTTCAATACCCAAGCTTGGGTGAGAGGTTTGTACTCTAACATCCTCCATGAACATCTTGGACATTTTGTTGCCAGAGAACAGACTTTCCTTAGAAGCTTTTCCTAAAAATTTCTGGAAAGGCCAGTCTCTCATTGGGAATGGATGGCTCCCTAACCCTAATGGCTGTTTGAGGCTACTGTCAGAGGCCTGAATCAGCTTGTCCATCCGGAAGAGGTGCTTGGAAGTTTGCACAAAGACTGATCGGAATGTATGGTGCTGACCATCCTTCACTGGTGTGGCTTCCAGGGTCCGGGGCTCCTGAGAAATACTTAACTCCAACTTTCCCTCTGGCCCAACAGCTGTCTGAATCTGGACATTTACTCTGGATCCCGTGGGCACATTCCTCGGGGTCAGGTTGAACGCCAGATTGGAGGTTTGAACAAAGACGCTGACTGGGACAGAGTCTTCATCTTCTAACTCTGACTCTGATTCTGGGAACAACTGAGGCTCTGGTTCCAGTTCGGACTCCAACTCCGACTCGGACTCCAGGTCCTGCTCAGCATCCAGTTCAAGGGTATCATCTAGCAGCTGCAGAGGTCAAGGACCCATGAGCCACCCTCCCTTCCCCCAAACATATACCACACAAACATATCACAAAAAACCACACTCCACATAAACATACACCACCCCACATACTCCCATACACATGTAGACACACACCACACACCTCCTTCTTCCCTTCCCCTGCACCTCAAGGGCAGGTCTCTTGGCCAGTCCCTCCCTCACTGCCCCTGGGTTAACATCTAGGTGCATTTCCTGTTCTCTCCTCCTGGACATGCTCTCCTAGTAGGAGTTGGGTCAAGTGCCCAAGGAATAGGGGTGATACACGTGTGAGCAGGCAGAAAGGCTAGGAAACTGGCAGCAATATCTCCATTGGGCAAAGGGTACTGTGGTCTAGGAAGACTGCCAAGCCCTCTCCAAGGACGCCACAAGTCAGTAGGAGAGAGAAGGAATGGAGGGGTAGCTTTCTAGTTGAATTTGTCCCCTCCCAAGATAAGAGGGTCCCCTCCTCTAACAAGCTGACATTCTGTTACCTCGATCTCATCTTCCACAGGCTCAGGTGGGTAATCAGGGTCCTCCTGAAAGTCATCACTGCTAGGAACAAAAAATAAGGTCAATGAGCTGGTGGTGGGGAGCTAGGTGGTACACGTATACGTGTGTGTGGGGTAAGGCATCATGATTTCTTCCTTAAGTTTCTGGGTACCCTTGGGCCCTCCTCTGCCACTTGCCAGGAGGCTTGTGGAGAGATCTGACAATCTGTTGAAAGGAATCTACCCTGGCTAGCAGAGTGGGAGGGGGAATGACTGATCCCTAATAGCCTCCTTTAAGTTTTAGGTCTGACCCTTCAAGGAGAAGTTTCAGAGGTAGCAATGAGATGAAACTCAAGGGTTCTGTAACCAGCCAGATGCCACTTTCTCTCACTCCCATCCCCACCTCTTCAGCCCCTCGACCCAGCCTAGCCCACTTCCCACTGGGAGCCACCCTCAGCAGAATGGAAAGTCTAAGAGGGAAGGAGCAGGTGTGCTCGGGATGGGTAGAAAGCAGGAGAAGAGTCTTGAGCTCACCCAGCTTTAGTGCCCCAGTTTGCCACTGCCACCACCAAAGACTTGTCTCGAGTTGTGCCACTCTCTTCTTTGTTACCCCCCTCCTTCTCCTCCTCCTCCTCCAACTCCTCCTCCAACTCCTCCTCCAACTCCTCCTCCAACTCCTCCAACTCCTCCTCCTCCTCCTCCTCCTCCTCCAACTCCTCCTCCAACTCCTCCTCCAACTCCTCCTCCATCTCCTCTTCTGAGTCCCTCCTGAGTTCTGGCCCTTGCTGACTAAGAGCACTGTAGCCCCCAAAAGGCTTGCTCTTGAGTTCCTCCTTGTAGGAGAAGTCAGTGGAGTACAGGGAAGTCCTCCCTGAAGTGAATGTAGACGAAGGTTCAGCATAGCTATACTCAAAGAAGGGGAAGCTGTGGAGATGGTTCCCATCACTCCCTTTTCCCTTCAGGATCCTCCTATTAAGAGCAAAATGGGGTTATGGTGCTTTCTAGCCTTGAGTTCCTAATCTTCTGGGAAGCTTCCGGGCCTGAGGAGAGGGCTTGAGGAGGGAAAGAGTCCTTTTCTTCTCTTACCCCTCTCCCCCAGGTGGGTTTAGGTCCAAGTCTCTGGAGTTGTGTGTAGAGTGGGATGAAGAAGGGGAAGGAATGGTGATGGGTGGTGGGTGCAGGGGGGTGAGGGCTTCAGGGAGGATGGGGGCTGGGCAGGTAGGGTGGGAGGAAATGGCTGGTGATGTGGGGAGGGGGATCAGTGAAGAATAGTAGAGGTTAGGAGTGGGTCTGGGTCTCACTGTGTCTCCACGACCTCCACAGACTTCTTACTGCAGCAAGGAAATCCGTTGATACCTAATTAAAAATGGGGGGAAAGTGAGAATTCTATTGCAGAATGCTTCCAAGGAGGTGGCAGAGCTGCTCCCTTCTCTTTTATCCTTTTCCCAGGCTCCACCTTCCATCAGGCTCAACCCTATCACTCCCAACTCTCACCTCAAACCTATTTCCTGTCCCACTGATCGCTGTATTATTACACTGTTTCTTTTTGTCTGTTTTTCATCTCTTCTCTTTGATCCCATTCATCTTCTCTCCTATTCTCTCTCCCTCCATCAAATGCTTATCTCAAACCCATCTTCCCATCCCATGTCTGTTTCTCCATCTCTGTTCACCTGATATCTCTAGCTGACTTATCCAATCCATCAATTATCCCCCTTCTATACTATTCTACATCTCAAACTTCTTTGCCACTTAAGGCCCCATATTATTTTCTCAAGTTAGAGAAGTTTTTAACCTCAAAATACTTTTCTGAATTTGGCAGTCTGGAAATGCCTATGGACTCCTCAGAATGTTTTCAAATGCATAAAATTAAATAGATAAGATTTGCAAAGGAAACCAATCACATTAAAATATAGTTATCAAAATAAATGCTTAAAAAAAAGTTCAAGGTCGCTAAATTAAGAACCCCTGCTGAAGGATGTTTTTTTTTTTTAGATTTTGCAAGCAATAGGGGTTAAGTGCCTTGCCTAAGATCACAGCAATTAAATTTCTGAGGCTGGATTTGAATTCAGGTCCTCCTAATTCCAGGACCTTCCCCAACCCAAAGTTTTCTTCCCAGTCCCATGTTTATTCTTCTAACATCACCCAATCCCAGGACCTTAATTCTAGTTACTTGATCTAGGAAGATGTCTAAGAGTCTATACCGTATGTGATAGTGGAAGGCATAAGAGAAAAATCTGAGATCTTCAAAGACAAAAATAAAATCTTGGGAGAAAAATTGATCCCTGAAAAGGGGAGTCCTAAATTCATTCTTCTTTCTTTTTAATAAGATAAATTCTCTAACCCATGGGGGTGGTGGTAGTAAAATTTGCAGAACATCTTCCCTCCTCCATGGTTATCAAAAGACAATGGCACTTGCTGAGAGGCCATGGAGCACAGAGTTGGACTTTCCCCATAACCTGAAGGGCCATCTTTGGGTTATGGAAATGCCTTCTCTGATTGAGGGCTCAGTTTGGTTAAAGGCTATAGGGGTGGGGGAAAGGAAGGAAACAAGCATTTATTAAATCATATATGTATGTATGTATGTATGTATCAGAGTGTGCAAAACATTTTACAAATAACCTCATTTTAAAGGATAGTTGGGGAGCTAGTTCTATAAGTTCTTTATGACCAAAGTAAGACTGTCTGAGCTAGGGGAATAGGAGATCAGAGACTAGGGACTAAGCATCAGGATTCTTGGTCCCCAGATTTTTAGAAATGCTATTTTATGCCTATAGTCTGTAATTGTATCCAAATCTCTGGCTGAGGAGGGAAGAGGGACTCTTTTTAGTCCAATAATTTCTGTGGTTTCTACATGCAACTGAATCTGATTTTTGGTTTTGGGGCCTAGAGGTGGGAAAGGAAGAGAAAGAAGAAAACCACCATGATCCTGGTGAGTCTGGAGGTGATAGTAGTAGTAGAAGATTGTGAAGAAACACGCATGCCTCTCACAACAACAATTATGAGGTTGGGTGATAGACATGTGATTTCTTTGAACTATTAAGGAAACTTGATGAAGGTCGGGACTTTCTTATTAGAGAGCTGCCTAGAACCCAGAGAATTTAAGACTTGAACTCAAGTCTTTGAAACTGGCCTTATGTAAAGCCAGCCCTGACCTATTAGGCTGAGTTTCTAAATTCCATTTTTGGAATAGCTTCAGATTTGCATATTTCTAGCTAACCAGGAGAGACAAAAGCTGTAGATGAGGGAGATGAAGGTGTATTTATTTCATTGGATTTTTGAAGGGGCATTTGGTGACCCAATATGGATCTCCAGGAGGGGATGGGGAGTGGGATGACTTGGCTAAGTGACCTTTCATCATGGGAAGAGTGACAAAATCTACACTGAAAGCAAGACTGGTGGAGACTAAAGGGGTTGTCTGAGAATCTCAGGTGTGTGGAAAGGGCAGTAGTGGTGGCTTGGACTAATTCTTCTTGGGTCCTCCTCCTTTGTTTTGCTCCCTTCCCAGAGGAAGTTTGGAGTAGTGGACAGAGAGCTGGATTTAAGGTCAGGATAATCTGCCTTCAAATGCTATCTCAGTGACTTTAACAGCTGTGGGGGCATGGGGAAATACATAACCTCAATGTGCCACAGTAAAAAAGAAGCAAACAAAAAACAAAGAGGGAAGAAAGAGACAGAGAAAGACCCAGAGAGAATCAGAGACAGACATAGAGACACAAAAGGGAGATGCCTTAAGGACCCTTCCAGGACGGCCCTTTCACTTCTAACTCTGCTTCTTTTGGGGGACATTTTGCCTTCCTGACCCTGGCTAGAGCCCTCGGCACCCACTTCCCCTTGTCCTTGCCTCACTATCCCTCTTTTTCGCACCTGTCACCCCCATGCCGACTCCAGTGCCTACCCCGAAAAGGGGAGTGGGCAGATGACGGCAGCTTGGCCCTCCGCTTCCAGCACGGTCTTTGAAACCCCGCGGCTCCTTCACCCTGAAGGTAGCAGCGGGGTACCTGTGGCGTCACGGGTCACTGTGACGTCACACGGGGGACTGTGGCCCGCCGTGGGAGGAGGCAAAAGGAGGCCGCGCTGTCGGGGGCCGCGCTGTCCGGGCCGCGCTGTCGGGGGCCGCGCTGTCGGGGGCCGGGCCCTCACTCTCCTACTCTCCCTCTCCTTTGGGAGGGAGACAGTGAACCCCTACCGAGCGGCGGCGGACCTTGGATGGAGGGGCGGCGGGGAGGGGAAGGGGAAGGGGGCGGTAAAGGAGTCCCAGGTCCCTCCACACTGGGTCCACGTCCCCAGATCTTGGTTCTTCTTCCTTCCCAGCCTCGTTCCTTCGGGACCTGGGGTGGATGCCCACCCCTCCTGGCTCCCTGGGGCTGCCTGGCGCTACAATGAACCGTCCTCTAGGATCTCGGAGGACCCCCACAACAGCGACTTACTCAGGGCTGCGGGAAACTAAATCAGCCTGGTTTCTGCCAGAATCGTTCACATCTCACGGGGCAGTTAGAAGGTGTGGAAGACGGTTATTAGAAGAACCCAATTCTAATCCTGCCGGTCACTAGCTGTGTAACCTTGGGCAGACCCCATCCTCTTGGTTCTTCCTCTTGTCACCCGTTCAGTCGGTTCAGTGGCACCTGACATTCTCTCTGGGACCCCATTTGGTGGTGTCTTGGCAAAGATGCTGGAGTGATTTGCCATTTTCTTCTGCAGCTTATTTCACAGAGGAGGAAACTGAGGCAGAGAGGGTTAAGTGACTTGTCCACGGTCACACAGCTTGCTAGTAACCATCTACGGCCAGATTTTAATTCAGGAGGAGTCTTCTTGACTCCAGAGCACATGTGACCTTAAGCAAGCTTTTCCTCAGTTCCCTCACCTTTAAAATGGTGATTTCTCTTCCAGGAGACAGTACTTTGTGACCTTAAAAGAGTTATATAAGTGTTAATATTTCTCCATACACATAAATAACACATGCACAAGTTCTTTTTCTATTTTTGCATAAGGAAACATCCTCAACTTTTTCTTCCACTTTTTTTCTTGTCCCTAGTCTGGCTTTTCTCTGTGTGGCACTGAGCAGGTGAGTCTGGCAAGGAACCTCACTGTTTTTATTGTTTGTCCTTTATTCTTGAAGACTATGACATGGAGGAGATAAGGCCATGACAAGCACATGGCATTTAGATTTGATTGAGGATGCTGTGCTAAGTCACCAGCCTCACTTTTTCTTCCAGAGCCATCTGGATCCAGTGGACAAATATGAATCAAGATGACTGGAGATGGCCCTGGATGCAAGGCAATCAGAGTTAAGTAGCCAGGGTCACACAATATTTTAAGTGTCTGAGGTCTGAATTGAACTCAGTCCACCTCCAAGGTACTTTATCCAGTGCATTACCTAACTGCACCTCATGCTAACCTTATACATAGAAAAGCCTCCTTGATTCTCCCTTCCCTAGTTGGGCTGCTAACTATATCATCTCTGTTCCTGATGCCATCGCTGATGACTATCATACATTTAAGTCAGGTTTGAGTTGGTGGACAGGAAACAAGGTGGTGGTGATGGCAGTGTGTGTTTGTGTGTGTGTGTGTCTGTCTGAAAAAAGAATTCCCTGCTTGTATAGGATTTAACTATTTTGTTCAAAGGATAAAAACTAACCTGTTAGGGTCCCAGTGTACCCTAAGGAAATCGTTTTTGTTTTTTAGTTTTGGTTTTGTTTTTTGGTTTTTTTTTTTTTTTTTTTGCAAGGCAATGGGTTTAAGTGGCTTGCCCAAAGCTACACAGCTAGGTAATTAGTGTCTGAGGCTGGATTTGAACTCAGGGACTCCTGACTCCAGGGCTGGTACTCTATCCACTGCGCCACCTAGCCACCCCCTAAGGAAATCATTTTGAAGGTCCAAGGGACTAAATCTGTTTCCCACTCACCTTGACTCCAAGTCCTCAAATTGTTGAAAGACAGCTTGACAGGAAGGAATGGACACACAAGGACAGAGATCCCTAAAGACCTTCTCATTTGCTCAGTCACACAGCTTGGATCTTGGAATTTGAATCCAGGTCTTTATGACTCCAAGCCCAGAGCTCTGTCTCCCATGACAATTCCTAAGACTGGCTAAATTCAGAAGCCTGGGAACAGGCTTCTCAGTCATCCATTTGACATTTTAAGAGTCTCACACTCAGCTCAAGCTCATCATCCATTGCCAAAGAACCAAGAGAATTTGGGTCCTCCAGGATGCCATTCTCTTAGATCAGGGGTTTCAGGCTAACAGGAACTGAGCCATGATTGGCTAAATCCCAGTTCTAAGCTGATGTTCAGCTCACTCAAGGATTCTGGGCTCCCTCTGCCAGTTTTCCTCTGGTGGGTGGCTGCAGAGGTGGGAAATTAATGTTGGAAGGTGTGTTCTGTATCCCTTTCTTATATACTCTGGTAGCTGTCTTTTTCATATACTTCCTTAATCCTGGATGTTTAGTTTAGGACTGGGCTCACTTTGTTGGGAGGGACAGTCATTAGGCCACTAGGTGTGTTTGTCAGTCCTCCTCTTGGCCTGGTTTGGATGGTGTCCAGGGACTTCCCTGCTGCTGGATGGAGCCCCTGGCTTGGTTTGTCTGCATGGAGCTCCAGACTCTGTTGAAGTGGGGGAGGGCACAACCTAAAGACTGAAGACAGCTCTGGCATAAAATCAGGGAATAGTCTTGAAAGTCTCTGCCCAGAGGTCAAAAGAGGTTTCAAGACAGCTGCCAGGGCAATCAAAGAAGAGGAGACACATTTGTTTAGGAAAATAATCACCATTCCAAACTTTATTGATTTTTTTTGTTGTTTTTTTTTGTTTGTTTGTTTTTAAAAAGGCAAGACTTAAAATCCAGCTCTGAAACTCAGTACACACATTTCAGTTCATCTTTGTGGATACTGATACTGGTAGTGGAAGGAGGGCAACAATGAAGCTGAAGGGATAGCTCCATTTTCCTTGCCTGGGCAGTTGTGGGTTCTTCCACATTAGTCTGTTGGCCTTTGGGGTTCTCAGTGGCTGCACTTTGGTAGAACTGAACAAATTCAGACCCTCTCCCCCTTTCATGGAGCAACTATCTTAATGGACTTTTAAGATATCCTGGCTCACAGATATAGAGTTGGAAAGGAGCATGAACCATCTTTTAGTCTAACTTCATTTTACAGATGAATAAATTGAAGGTCAGAGAGCCTAAGGGACTTGTATAAGGTCATACAAGAAAGAGGCAGAGAGGGGGTTTGAAATGAGCTGGTCTGACACCCAACTTTCCACTAGCATATACTGCTGCTCCAGTCAGTCACTTGTCAGACTGGGGTTCTCAGGTCCCTAAACAATCTACCTCCATTTCTCTTCTGGTAGGAAACTAGTCATGCCAGAGCCTTTGGAGGGGGACTAAGGTTCCTCTGATGGCTCCATCTGTAGAACTAAAGCCCCAATGAAGGAGGCAAGGGTGAGGAGACTCCTACCCCAGATTAGCTACATGGTTGATGGTGTCATGACTATCCCTCCCAAATGTAAACATTTCATAGTTAGCTTAATGCTACGTGGCAAGGGTACAGTGATCAGAGTGGGAAGGGGGCAAGAGCCAGATGGTCAATGCTTGATCTGCACTTGATGAAAATTAAAGTCCTTTCAGCACCTCTCCCTGGGTGGGTACGGAATCGGGGGAGAAGGAGGCGGGAAATCTTACAATTCATTCAGTTTAGAGCATTACAATCATCTATGTAAAAATAAAAGGCGGAGGACACAAGAAAACTGACTTGCCGTCAAAGGGGGCAGCAATGCTGCCAAAGTGCTTTGAGAAAAAAGGTTTCACAAGGACCCAAAGTGCTGTTGTCAGTGCTTGGTAGGGACATGGGCTTTGGCTGGCAGAAGCTGCCAAGGTGCCTCAGTGCCCTGACCTGCCCCACAGTGGGGCGCTCTACACAGGAATCAAGGGACTGGCTCAACCTGACAGCTGGGGAGCAGTTCATTCTTCATAGGGATTGTCTCATCGAGATGCGATGAGAACACTAAAAGAGTTGTGTGCCTAAGGTAGCATTAGCATTAACAGAGCTGGGAATAAAACCTGGTTCTTTCCCCATCTCCAGGCATCCCCAGTTTAGCGGGACTAGAAGAGAACTCAGTCTCCTCTACTGGGACAAGAAAGGGCTTCTCAAGTGTGCTCTTATCAGAGGCTCTATTTAGCCTGGCTCCCAAGATGGAAGAGAAGTGGGGAAAGAAATTCACTAAATTGGTCATTTACTGACTGCCAGTGATACAAAAAACCTTATGTCACACAAATGTCTTCTAAAAAAGACATGCTCCCCCCTTCAAAAAAATGGAGAAGAGAATTCTACTAATGGGAAATTTTGCCTTTGAGGATTTTTTTTTGGCTTTCCATTCAGAAGTCATTTTAAATACAAGGAAGAGAGCCAGAGAAGATTGTGGCATGAAGGTGATCAGGTTCAATGCCTCGGGCGTCCTCTTTAACTTAATAAAGGACCCCAATCTTCACCAGTTTCTGAAACTGGAAACAGGTGAACTCCTTCTGGAAAATTCTGTGCACACCTACTGCTGGGAGGAAAGTAGGGCTATCCCAAATTTCCCTTCATCTCCAGTTTCAAAGCTGATCTCTCCCTATAAGGTAACTCACTGTGGCAGAATATGCCACACCACCTTTTCTCTGTCAAGAGAGGGAACTCCTTTCTATTCCAAGGAAGGAAGAAGTTAAACGTCTTCCTCCTCCACACACAGCTATAGATCTATACCAGTTTGTTTAGTCAGGACTCAAATGAAGATGACTACACATACACATACACCATTTCTCCATCACACTGGCAGAATGCTGGGTGGACCATTGGAAATTTCCAAGTCCCAGATTTCCAGTTTTCAACTTTCATCCCTTCTATCAGACGCCAAGTCCCTTGGAGAAATTCAAGTCCATCTGTCCTCTTTGGGTAGAATCAAAAACTGGTACTTATTCCAGGACCTCTGAGGCTGATTTCTAGGATCCCAGGCTCTGGGGCTGGAAGGAAGGGATGCTAGGGTCTATTCTCTAGTTGACCATGCTTGACTCTCCAGGTCCAACCAAAGCTGCAGTCGGGAGCCAAGGTGCACTGCAGATCAATGCCTGAGTCAGGTATCTCCATGTCATAGTGTACAGGCTGCCCATCTTTGGTCACCAAGCTGAATGCAGAGGCAGGTATCTGGGAATCAGAGTGGAGGAAAGAGCATGTTCAGAAGGAGTCAGAGTAAGCCAGACTAGCTTATGCCACCACTAGAAATCAAAATCTCTTGGGAAGCAATAAACTCCAGCTGCTGGCTAGAGGCAGCCAGCAAAAGTATGCTCCATCAATGCCCGAGTTGATTACTTTGTGGGGTTCCCACTTCTGTTTATGACTGTGTTCTCTCTGACATCTTACCTGGCTGCTGATTCCTGTGGCAATGTCTCCAACCTTGGCTCGGGGGAACTCTCTTATATGCAGGTGCTCACCATTGAAGGACTGGATTTGGATTTTTACACCTGAAAGACAGATGTGAACATGAGAAAGGAGAGAAGTACCAAGACTTGGGGACGAGTGGAGAAAAATAGCATTTGAGCCTTTTGTTAAGGTTACTTTGAAATCACCTATGGACTCCCACTACTCTGAGGGAAAGAGGAAATTTACTTTTTGCCATGAAAGAAAACTGAGGAGATAATGCTTAAGTTTTTGCTGATATATGGCTATCAAATGTGAAGGGTGATACCATAACTAACTTTTAGGGTGTCATTGGACATAGAAACACATCCCAATTTTGATGTGGGACAGCAGCATGGATGTTTTTACACCCCCCCCCAACAATGGCTATTTCTCAGTTTGTGGGCAACTAAGAACTTAAAAATACATTGCACTGGAGACTTATTTGACCACTGATATCCTGTATTCAATGCATCATCAGTATAGCACTAGTACCTTGGAAGGGCTGGGGAAATTTTTTATATGCTAATAGGAGTTTCTGAGTATTTGCAAAGCAACAAAACTGGGATTGTGAGTCAAGTTTCAAAAGAAGGTCATTTTTCTCTTGCCCCTCCTCCCTTCTCCTGTGGTTTGGCATCATCATATTGAGAACTCCAGGGCTAAGGAACAACGACAGGGTGTTCTGGATTAAGGCAGCCACAGGGGAATTACTGAATTTTGGTTGACACGTCTCAAGGGGCCCATTTTCTCCTTTTCCTATTCAGCTGATAAAATGATCATTTTTCTTCTTTTGGTTCCCATCTAGAGTAGAAGACACTGTCTGCTTATCTAAGTCTGATAGGGTCCTTCCTATTACCTAAAAAAACCCAGAATTCAGAAAATACTGCCATGTTGGAAAAAAGCCATAGATGGAGAAGGGCTTTTGTCCAGTACCCTATTTGTTGAATAGGTGAGTCAAGTTTTAAAAATTCCTCCTGGTCTGGAAAAAATGAACAATTTAATATTCTTTTGAAAATCAAAGCTGTTCTATGGCTACACGGCCAGGGAAGCCCATGCTAGATGGGCAAATGATCCTACCATTGAAATAGCTGGGCATGTCTGTGTGCCGACTGCGTCCGAGGAGGTTGTTCCAGCTGAAACTCTGCCCATCTGCTTGACTGTTCCATGAGTGGATTCCAGAGCTGAAGTTCTCTCGTAAGCTCTGAGAAACCTTGGACAGGTTCTGCAATCAAAAGGGAAAAAGTCAGGCTGCTTATTCCCTATCTTGCAACTCCAACCCAGGGCTGAGGCTAATTCATGATCTGTCACATTTTGGGGAAAAGAAACACTTAAGATTCCAGATAGGATCATCGGTCCAGGTTGACATTCTTACAACTTTCAGATATTTGAAAGGAGGCTCATGGAGGGCCTGACATCAAGGGAAAACAAATCAATTGAATTAGGGTCAACAAAATTAATTCTGCCATGTCCTGGGGTTACTTAGGTCCACTTCTAAATCACTTGAAGCTGGATTGTCTTCTCCCTTAAAACAGTCTATGAGATGCTGTTCTCTGATTACTAAAGGAAAAAATGGTAGAACAGGCAAGGGAATCTGCTTGCTTTTTCTTCTGCTCAAGCAAGGCCATTCACCAGTCCCTATAAGGATCAACAGCCTAGTTCTCTAATATAAACCCATCCTGGGGAGATACAGACTGTGCTATGGGCAAAGTCATCCCCAGAAACAAGGCCTGGGAAATCATCACCCCTGTGGCTGAGTGAATTCAAACTCTGCCTGTCATGGTCCTCAGGACCAGGACAGGGCTTGTGCCCCCAGAGCCATCCTCAGGAAATTGAGTTATTTACCTTCTCACCAGCATCAGATAGGGAGAGGCTATCGATGCTGAGACATGAGAGCATTTGCTCCTGTTCCTCCAGGGAATATGGCTGAGACAAGCTGTTCAGAAATAATTCTGTAAGGAAAATCAGGACAAGATATAAAACACCAGCAGTAGGCCGCCTCCCCCACCCCCGAGGCCCAGAGCAGGGAGGCAGCTGAACAGCGCAGAACATGAGGTGGAGAAGAAGAGCGGGGCTTTCCAGAACCAGGGGCTCTCAGGGACCATGCAGGGCTTGTCTCCAGAGAAGCTCCTTACCTATCTCAAGTTGCTGAAGCTCCTCATCTGAAGTGGTTGATTTTCGCTCCCCTGAACTGAAGCTCTTGGCAGGGATGTGGCCCAGGGAAGAAAGGGGCAGAGGCTCCCAGGTCCCAGACTCCTCTTGGCTCAGCCTCAGGGGCAACAACTTATTTCGCTCCGGTGGCTCCGGTGGAAAAGGTGGCTTAAGTTTGGTGGTCAAACCCAATGCCTCAGTGGCTAACCCAGGCCCTGGAGCCTCTGGTATAGGTCCACTTGGCAAAGACAAGGATTCCAATGTTTCTAGACTATTCTCTTTGTTTGAAGGGAACCGTCTTGGTTCTTTATACTGTCCTCTCCAAGGACTTTTCAAACCTCCCACTATAAAACACAAAGGTTATGTAGGTGAAACATTTCAGAGGGACAGATACTGTTTGTACCATGTCTACTTTTCTATGGGTCCTAAGGTGCCTGGAAAATGGGACATCACTATGACTTTTATAATAAGTGAGCTAGTGAACAGGCCGATGAAGAGACAAAAATCTCATGAAGGGAATAGGGATAGTTTCCAGCATTTGGGGGCTGCTTCGGAGAAACATATCTATATGAGAGTGATTACAATATATTTCTTTTATTCTACATTTAATATTGGTTAACTATATGATTAAGTGAAAAACAAATCAGGGAGAAGATCTTGGTTATAAACAAAGAGAAGATTCTGAAACTTGGGACTAGGAAAGAAAATATCCTTGCAAGGGAAGCAATTCAGAGACACAGTTTTAGACTCCAAGTGTAAACTAGTTTTCCTTTGCTCCCAAAGCTCCCCTACACCCAGTTAGTACTCCCTGGAGGGGTGGGTTTGTAGGATGCTGAATTTGTGGACACAGTTTAGGAATCCTAGCTATTTTGTCAAATGGATATCAGGGGCCTCCTGGCTTGGGGAGAGAACAGCCCAGTTGGAAAAGAAGTATTAGGTTCCTTACCATGCTGCAGTGCCAGACAGATCTTTCTCCTCAGTTCTGTGGCAGATGCTCGATGCCCAGGCTCCTTCTCCAGTCCCTCCTGGATGGCCTGAACAGTGAGAAGGCTACAAGAGGGAGGAATTTCTCTCACAGGTGCTGGCTCATTGGCAATCTGTGAAATTCAGAAAGAAAAGTGAGTGCCTTTGCCTGGAGTTATAAATCCTCTTTCTGTATTCTCTTCTTCAAAATGTCAAGACTTGGACTCTACAATTTGGGAAAAAACCTGTGCCTACCTCTGATCCAGCAATACCACTATTAGGTCTATATCCCAAAGAGATTTAAAAAAAAAGGGGGGGGAAGAACTCACATATTAAAAACGATTTATAACTAAGAATGTGGTGGCTAAGAATTGGAAACTGAGAGGATGCCCATCAGGTGAACAAATTGTGGTACATGAATGTGATGGAATACTATTGCTCTGTAAGAAATAATGAGCAGTCGGACTGCAGAAAAGCCTGGAAAGACTTTTATGAACTGATGCTGAATGAAGTGAGCAGAACCAGGAAAACACTGTACACATTAACAGCAACATCATGAAATGATCAACTATGATGGATTTAGCTCTCCTCAGCAGCACAATTATCAAAAACAATTTTAAAGGACTCATGATGGAAAATAACATCCATATACAGATCAAAGCACACTATTTTCGATGTTGAAAATTTGTTTTATTCTTTTGTTTTGAGTCTTCTTTCACAACATGACTAATATAAAAATATGTTTAATATGATTGTACATGTATAACATCAGATTACTTGCTGTCTTGGGGAGAGGGAAGGGAGAAAAGGAGAAAAATAAATGTTGAAAACTATTTTTGCATGTAGTTGGAAAAATGAATTTATATTAAAAAAAGAATTAGGCTCTACCCTGAGACCTTAAAGATACAAGCAATTGTTTGACCCAGGCACTCTTTACCAATAGGGTGTTAGGTGGGAATGTTAGGAATAGCAAGGGTCAGGCAACAGGAGACTGTCCTCTGGACTTGAGCTCATCAGGGCATATGGGCATGGTTGTGGGGCAATCTCTGGCCCAGTCAGGAAGCTCCTGGATATAGTTTCATCACTCACCTTGAGGCAGAGGGGCCGGCTATAGTACTGGGTCCATGGGTGACACCCATTAAGCATGTGCAGCATCATGCAGCAGCTGCTCCAAATGTCTACCTTTGAGTCACAGCGTTTGCCCATCACCACTTCTGGAGCCATGTGGGTCTCTGTCCCAGGGATGTAGTCCCCTGGAAAGACAAGGGTAAAAACTTTTCTTGGAATTTCATCAAGAAGGAGGTTGGGGAATAACCATCCACTACTCTTTCATGGCTCCCTCAAGTCTTCCAAATAAAATCCATAGTTGATAACCAAATTAGTATCATCTGTTATTGACAGATTAGTATAGTCTATTCTAGGGATTGGTGAAATTGTGTCTATAACAGTCCTTGATCTCCGCACTAAGCTTTATCTTTAATGTGCTTTATAAAAGTGTAGGTCTATGTGGGAGTCAGACAATGAAAATAATTTTATACTTAGAATCCCTAACATGTCTTTCTGAATAAGAAAAGATCAATGGTTAACAGTTTTTTCAGTCAAAAATTAATATATTTTAAAATTTAGGGTATGAATGAACAAAAAGATATCTTCAAGCATGTCAGTCCAAAAATCATAGTTTTGATAACTCAACTAACTCACAAAAGTGGGGTGAATCCAAGAGGCCTGAGATACTGAATCTGGGAAACAGGTCTTACCTGTAAGAAAGGATTTTCCCAAGCCATCAGGCTGCAAGCTGGTGGAATGGCCAAAATCACAGAGGAGCGCCCGGCTGCCATCACCAGACAAGAGAACATTGTCAGCTGTTGGGAGTCCAGAGGAAGAAGATGAGGATCACAGAGGGGAGTGATCCTCACCCCAGTTTAGCCCGGTCTGGTCCTAAATGAATTCACATTCTGGCTAACACAGAGTAGCTGTGGATTTTTCTAATTAATTTCATTATTAATAAAGGGAGAAGGTTACAGCTCAGACTGGAATTGGACTCAAACTCTATAAAGTTCTCTTCCAAAGATCTGTTAATTCTGTCATTTATTCCATTCTGGACTTTAATTCTCTCCAGTGCAGGAGGTGCGTTCATTAAGGCATGACCTTTGACCAAGGCTGGCCTGCAGGGAAGGAAGGAGAAAAGGGTGCCCAAGATACCCTTTTGATGGCACAAAATCCAGAATTCCAAATCAGTTCTCCAATAAAACTGCTTCAAGAGCACTGAAAAAATATTTTCCCTTTGACTAGAGAGCAAGTTATTAACTTTTGGTGGGGGTCAATAATTTTAGAACTGTTCATTATTTCCTATTCATTCTTTTGCTTTATATATAGTTATCTGAATGTTGTCCACCCTATTAGAGTATAAGCTTCCTTAAGGTAGGTTCTGTCTTTTGCCTCTTTTATCCCCAACACCGAGTACAGGACCTGACACATAGGAAATAATTAAAAAATACTGATTGATTGTCACAGTCCCTTTGGAAGTCTAGTGAAACCTATAAATTTCTTCTCAGAATAATGTTTTTAAATGCATCAACTAACATGCATAGGGTTTCAAAGGGAACAAATTATATGAAATAGTTATAAAAATATTTTTAAAAAATAAAACAAGTTGACAGACCCTGGGTTAAGAACCTTAGGACTAGAAGATTATTGGGAAGGAAGAAAAGAATAGGAAGACTCTAATCATCCAACAACTTCTGGCCCAAGGTCCTGTGAGTACAGGTAGCACCAGGTCAGGATGATAGGATTGTATCACCTTTCACATCTCCATGCAGAATCCTTTGGGTATGAAGATATTCTAGCCCTTCTAAGGCTTGCCCTAAGTAATAAAGGGCTCGGTCTTCTGGAAGGCAGCCTTTCTGCTTTATCAGCTGGCTCAGTGAACCACCTAAGAGGAAAAAAAGTTAGTCTAGTCTTTCTTTCTCTCTCTCTCTCTCTCTCTCTCTCTTTCTCTCTCTCTCTCTCTCTCTTTCCTTCCTTCCTTTCTTTTTCCCCCCCAGGCATGGGGCTAAGTAATGTGCCCAAGATCACACAGCTAGGTTATTATTATTATTATTATTATTATTATTATTATTATCTGAGACCACATTTGAACTCAGATCCTCCTGACTCCAGGGTTGGTACTCTATCCATTGCACCACCTAGACACCCCTAAGTCTAGTCTTAAGATTGTGATTGTGATGCTTTTCTCTAGGACTTCCCTGCTAATCAATTATAGTCTTAGCAGCTGGTCAAGGAGAGTGTCTAGGTAGAGAGACAATAACCAGGAGCTAATCAAAGCAATCATCAGAGGTAGGGAGAGACAACTCAACAAAATACTGAGGGAGCAACAAAATACTGAGGGAACGGAGAGAAGTCCTCACCTAGAAGCAAAGAGGAAGGACCTCAGCCACTGTTTCCTACCTTCCATCAGCTCCATGAAGATATTGATCCAAGGACCTTCCTTCACAGCACCATACAAAGGGACAAAGCTAGGTGATGTCAGTCCAGCGCATGCTGTTAACTCCTCTGCACGAAAAACTCCAACATGCACCTGAAAGGAACCAGAAGGGGGAGACAAAGGTCAGTTGGGAACTTCCATCTTCTAGAGGTGGTCTTTGGCATCCTTTCAGTCAGAAATTTCTTTCCCTTTCTAGGACAATGCTAATTGTTTATGATGATAATCCTGAGGCACTACAAGAGCATAGAGTATTTTGTAAGCTATTCATGACTCAATCACAGTCAAGGTTTTATTGTTAGGTACATTTTGTTTTACTGAACTTTCCCCAAAACTGGCTATCCACATTTGTAGTGCACTTAACTACCTCCATTATCTCAGCATTGTCTGTGAAGCTTGCTGGATCAGTATGTTATTGCATTTACTCAATATCCAGTCTTTTGGTAGTTTGATAAGGACCAAGTATATCTGAGAAAAACTAAAAAGGCTTCCTCTTCACCTGGGATGGGTGGAAGGGAAAAGAGTGACAGTAGGGGGTCACAAGGTTCTATTTAATTTGATGGCAGCACCTATAAATTCAGCCTACTGGCATTTGGATTCTTATACAATCTGGGTTTCTATTCAGACCACTGGTCAGAGTTCCTTAGTCACTTGTGCTTCTGACTTTATTAAAAGAAACCTATACCGCCAGTCCTTCCCCTGTCCAAATAGAAGCCATCCTCTGGTTCTTGATGATCTGTTAAGCCCAGCAGAGGGCGCCAGTGTAGCAGGACTCCCCTCCCCCAAGGGCCCCCAAAGGATCTACAACAGGGCTCACATTGGTTTCTTTGTGATTTAGTGGAGCAGGGTCATTGTTCCTGGAACCACTAATCTAGCACAATAGAAGCTTTGATTTTTTTTTTTTTTAGGTTTTTGCAAGGCAAATGAAGTTAAGTGGCTTGTCCAAGGCCACACAGCTAGGTAATTATTAAGTGTCTAAGGTTGGATTTGAACCCAGGTACTCCTGACTCCGTGGCCGGTGCTTTATCCCCCAGCTGCCCGAAGCTTTGATTGTATGGGAAACTTTGGATGTGTTGCCTCTTCAAGGAAAATGTAACTTTTCTACTTATAAACAGGGTAGTGGACAGCTGAGTAAAATGGTTTGAGAACTTGCTCAAAAATTTTTTTGAAAAAATTTATTAGCCTTCCTACCTCTAAAATCCAACTGGCAGTGGAATGAGAATCTCTCATCACTATGAAAAATGCAAACTTGAAAGGTGTTTTTAATATTTCAAAACATGTGCAGGTATAACCTAACTTAACCATGCAATGTTTCAGACTTCATGGAGCTATGAATGTTTATGTATGCAAGGGGTTGTGCTGGACACCAGACAAAGCAAGTCAGAGATTCTCTGCTCTCAAGGGGCTTACACTGAGCCTATGGCATGATGAAATGAGTTATCTAAGGTCTCACAATAAAAATTTGTTTGTTGAAAAAGAAAAATGATCATGGTTTGACAGGTTGTGGGAGGATTGGGTTAATACGCTATTGGTGGAGTTGTGAATTGATCCAACCATTCTAGAGAACAAAAAGGAACTATGCCCAAAGAATAATAAAACTGATCAATACCAGCAATACCAATACTAGGTCTATATCCTGAAGAAAGCATAAAAAAATGGGAAAAATCCCACATGTTCCAAAATACTCATAGCAGTACTTTTTGTAGTGGCAAAGAAATTGAGGGGATGTCTATCAATTGAGGAATGACTGAACAAGTTATGCTATGTGATTGTTATGGAGGGTTATTGTTCTATAAGAAAACATGAATGGTTGGACTCTAGAGAAGCATAGAACGGATTACAGGAACTGATGCTAAGCAAAAGGAGCAGTATACTGTATACAATAATAAGAACATTGTGAGTTATCAGCCTTAATGGATGCAGCAGCTCTCAGCAGTTTATTGAGCTAGGATAATCCTGGGAGACCTGTTATAGACAATGCTATTTACATCCAGAGGAAGAAAAACAAAACAAAACAAAACTACAGAACCTCAATGAATACCAAGTTCACTTTTCAAAAAATTTCTCTTATGTTTTTCCTTCCTATCTCATGGTTTTCTTTCTTCTCCTTTAGCCCTAATTCCTCATTCAAAAAAAATGACTAATTTGTAAACATGTTAAACACAAATATATATGTATGCTGGGGAGGGGGGTGGGAAAGGATGGTGGAAAGAAATTATATAACTTATAAATTAGCAGATGCATATGAATGACTGAAAAATTTTAATAACCTGTAATTGGAAAAATAGAACATCAATTGGAAAAACAAAATGACCCCCCCCATTGTTTGTTATTCAGTTGTCTCACTCTTTGTGATACCATTTAGATTTTCTTGGCAGAGGTACTAGAGTGGTTTGCCATTTTCTCTTCCTGTTTATTTTACAATTGAGGAAAATGGGGCACAAACCAGGGTTAAGTAACTTGATAAAGAGTCATGACTGAGAGTATCAGTTCAGATTTGAACTTAGGTCTTCCTTTCTCCAGGTCCAGCATTCTATCTGCTGTGCCACCTAGCTACCCTTTACAAATTTGTGAAAAATCTAAAAAAGGTCCTGGTTCTCTGACACCTCTAAGTTATTCTGACCACTGATGCAAGAATTTTCAACAATGCTAAGCACTTGCCATATGTGGTGAATAAGTGACTCTAATGCTCCAGAAGAAGGAGAACCAACAAGTGCTGGTATCATCATGTGCTTGGGTATCTGCACTTCTGAGTTCCTCCCATGGAACTAGGAAGCATCACTTTCCTGGTTTTTCTGACACCCTAAATATACTGCTTTCACCCTGGATCCTCCCAGGTTCATGCCCTATGGTAACTTCTTGGGGCATTTGGGGGTAAGGAAAACATGTCTTATTCCTCATTACTGGACCCAAGTATGCTAGCCTCCTCTTCTGTCCTGCAATAAGAACAGGAGAGGTGTCTAGTGAATTGCTTTGCAAGCTACTTCTGGGCATCAGAACTAAATTAAAAATTAAAAAGATCTGGGTGGAGAAGCACTGAGATCAGCCAGTCCAGGCTGTCTTCAGCAAATGATCTAGTGTTGGGAAGCCTGAATGTGCTTTGATTTGATGTATCTGTATTGTCTTTGGAGGTGTCAAATTCTGTTTTTCTACTCCACTGCTGTTCTTGTTATAGACAATTCAGAACTGAAGCTGAGAAGTTTAATCAGTACTTAAGTATTCATTTTCAATATACTTCACAAATTTTAAACTTCCCATCCCCCTGCTGGGTAGAATGAATAAGTGTGTTTTTTTATGACCGAGTGGCAAACTTTAGTGGAGAGGTCAAGGCATTTAGCCAGAGCCCTGATGGAAGATGACCACGAAGGCTAGAGAAGCCTTTATGCTTCTTTCTCTCTGGGAGGGAGGATGGAAGTGCGTTGTTAGGAAACCAATGCCATTTTCTGCAGGTTTGGTTAATGGTTGAGTCAGTTTCCCCTAAAAGGAGAGGGGAGCATGGTAGGGAATAAGATTGTTATCACTTCTCCAACAAGACAGCTTAACCCCAAATACACTGGCTGGAGATGGAAGCTGGGGTAGTGGAAGGGTACTGAAAACACATATCTGTTCCTTTGCTCCTTAGAGGATCACTGAGGTCCTTTCCAGCTCTAACAGTCTATGAGTGTGACATGATGCCTCCTCCCCTTCTCACCAAATTCCAGGGCTGGACGTGGCCCATCAGAATACACCACACCCTTCTTCAGCTTAGATTTTTAGATCTATATTCTTCTGTCTAGATATTAGATCTATAATGTCATAGCAACCACACACATGTTATAAACCAAATGATGTTTTCTGTTTTTCACTCAGCCCAAATACAATACTCTATATCTGTTCTAGATCTGTCAACTTATGTCTTTAAATCTAAGATGTATTCATTTTTTTAAGTTCATTTTACCCTCTATCACCATTAGCTTGTGCTAACTTCTGCCTCTAAATCCCTCAGCTGTCACCAAGAGGAGGAGCCAGGTAGTGCCCAATTCTAGAAGGTAGAAAAGGGGACAGCTGAATCTGGCAGGTAGGGCAAGAACAAGGCTAGGCACAAGGCAAGCTAGAATCAATAGCAGCAGGGCTAATAGCCTTGGGCTTTTCTCTTTTTTTTCCCTGCCTAGCCTCATAATAATAATCAGAGATAAAACCCTGGATAGCGAGTCAAGAGATCTGGGGCCTAGTTAATTATATGGAGGAGAAAAAGAAATACTATTTATTCTCTATCACTTGGGCACTCTGGAAACTTCACTGTAGGGAAATGTCTTGTGCCACAGCGGGCAGTTTCTGGCCCTGGAGTGGCAAAGACTGGAGGGAAAGTGCTGCCTCAGGATTATACTGGTAAGTCATTGCAGTTCCTAGTGGCCCAGGCAACCTGAGAAACCTATGAGCTGAAGACCAGTACCCTACATGTCCTGAAGGCAATTAATCAACAAGTATTAGGTGACTACCACAGGCCAGGTGTTACCTTAAGCTCTGGGGATGCAAGTACATACAATGAACTCACATTTTAATGGGAGAGACAGGGTAGGTATATATAGAAATCTATACAGTGTTAACAAAGTCAGTAAATACAATACAAACACACACACACAAACACAGACAGAGTAATTAAACACAGGCCTGCTTGGTGGGAGGATATCATCATTTGGGAAGGACTGGGGAAGGCTTCACGCAGATGAGGGCTGAGCAACATCTTATTTTATTTTATTTTTTTAAATTTCTTTTAGGTTTTTGCAAGGCAAACGGGGTTAAGTGGCTTGCCCAAGGCCACACAGCTAGGTAATTATTAAGTGTCTGAGACCGGATTTGAACTCAGGTAGTCCTGACTCCAGGGCCGGTGCTTTATCCACTACGCCACCTAGCCGCTCCGTGAGCAGCATCTTAAAGGAAGAGAGGGCTTCTTAGAAGATAGCAGAAGGAGAGAGTGAGTGCCTGGTCAGGGGGGTGGCCATGGCAGAGGCATGGAGACCAGAAATGGAGAGTCAGGAATGAGGCAGTTTTCCTGGGGTTAGTAATATGGGAGGGTTAGTAATGTCCAGGAAGGCTGGATAGGCTTGAGCTCACCAGAAGTTCCCTACATGGATGAAATCATGTCTGTGTTCCTAGTCCTCTCCCTGTACCACCCACCCCCAAACTGGGAAAAACCTCAACATTGGGGTAGAAATAACTAAGAAGTTGGTGTTTCAGGACTGACTTTGACACCATCTGTTCACCTTAGAAAAGGTGCTTCCTTATTCTGGTCTTCAATTCCAAATGACCATGACTGTAGAGTCAGAAGGGACCTCAAGGGCTGTCTAGTCCAACCCCCTCATTGGACAGGCACCGTGGCCTAAGAAGGTCAGTCATATTGGTTACAGGCAGAGACTTGAACCCAGATCTTCAGACTTCAAAGTAGTGATCTTTCCACCTAGCAACAATATTCTACTCATCTTTAAAATAAGGTTAGACTAGATATTTTGCTCATGTCCTTTTCAGTTGAAAAATTCTGGAATTCTTTCTTCTTCCAGTTCATCTCATTTTGACATTACCCCTTTCTGGATGTTCATTCTGTCCCGTTCCACAGTGATGTTTGACTGACTACAGCCTGTGTAGTACCTAATACTCTTGTCATCCACACAGGAGAACCTCAAACATGAACATGATGATCACTGCATTTTTATCCCTGCATATACGCATGTACACGTTCCTACTCTGGGTCATAGGAGAATGGAGAATGGGTGCTTCCCTCTCAGCCTGACCAAAGCAGACAGCTCCGGCAGTGGGGCTCTGTTCCATGCTAGACCCAGAGCTGCTTGGTAGTCGTCCTTGAAAGAAAGTAAGGAAGGAACAGCTGGATGTTTGCCCAGCGTCCTGCGTGACTGGTTACCCTGCTTATTCTCAGGAGCCCCCTGCATACCTTTTTGACAGCACACTGAAACCCTGTCTGCTTGTCTTCCATTCTGTACACCTCACCAAAGGAACCTCTGCCCAGGCAGTCTTGGCTCTTGGTCCAGTGAACTTCTTCTTGGTACTCATAATCCACTGGTTTGAGTTTCTAAGGAGAGACATACTAGAATAAAAGGCCAGAAACCCAAGTCTTGAATAATATATGGACAAAGGGCTGAAAGAGTCTCTAAGCTTTCATTTTTGGTGAAGCTCCCTCAGCTTGAATGTCTCTGACCCAGTCTCAGCAAGTTAAATGCCGAGTTGTTTTCACCCCGAAGTGATTCCCCTTTTTTGGAGCTTTTGAATTTTGTGAATGAAGCCACCCAGTTGTTCTAGTAAGGTAGTTTGTAAAGAAAAAGGGTAGTGAAAAAGGCTCCAAATTAATATGAGATTGTCAAACCACTTGAGGATGGTGACTAACTGGCCTGGCCTCCAGAGTGGTTTTCACTGACATAGGGTCAAAAACACATTCTAACAGGCTCCAACAAGGAATAATTCTGAATGAATGAAGTGCTGGCTTATCATTTTTGACATCCTAGTTGTGGTAATTCAGTTTCAATTAGGGAAAAAAAAATTTTCTTCCACAAGAGGCATCTAGAAATGAGCTTTTAGATTATTTAAAGCTCCTGTCCCTTCCAGCCCCAGCCCCATGTTGCCTAGTGGGGATTCTTGTTCTAGCTCTTAAGTAGCTGTCCCTTCCCTGCCCTGGGGAAGGCTCTTGGGGGGTTACCTCAGTGAGTAGGACACCTTCATTCTCTTCTGTCTCAGGGACAGGCCTCTGGTGACCTGCCCCTCCTCCCTGCCAGGTCTTGGCCAGGCTAGTCAGGTTCCTGGGCTCACCCACGCTCACGCTCCCTTTCAGGGCATGCACCAGATATTCCTCCACGGAAAGCTTCTCAGAGGTGCCGTGCTTTGAGTAGGGAGTCTCCAGACCAGATGAGTGGCACTGGCTATCTACATGGGTTAAGTTGCCCAGAAAGAAGGTCCCCAAGGGTCTGGGTTTTTGAACAATTGGGGAGAAGGGGAAGGGATGGGGCAGTCTTTTATAGGGGGAAGAGCGCAGTAGGTCTGGTTGGGGGATGAAGTCCTTGGGGTGGTGAAGCTTCCACACATGGTTCAGACACTGCACAGGGCTAATCAGTTTATGGAGTTCAGCCCGCGGGTGGGTTTTCAGTGCTGAATGCAGGCCTGCTCCTACTTTCTCAAAAACCAAAGGGCTGTGTAGCATCTCCTTCGGAGGGCTGGTGAACTGAGGGACATTGCTGAAATATGGGCCTGAGGACTCATCCTCCTAGTGGGAAAACATGAGCATTAGAGCAGAGCCTCAAGTAAGCACCATCACTTGATGCTGCACCCCCTCCCCCGGCCCAACATGTTGGCAGAGGCCATGCACTACAAGCTTCAGGGCAAAGTTCACTCACCTGCACAGGGATCATGCAGCTTTCTTGTTCAGGAGTTTTGGGAAGAGGCCTGGCCACGGGTCCACCCCTATGGCCTGGCACCTTGGAACTTGAATTTTTCTTCTTTCGTTTCTTCCCAGCCTTGTTTCGACGCTTTGCCTTCCAACAGGCAGGGGTCATTTTCCCCTCTGTTGCATGGGCTACATTGTTGGGGATTTGGTCCAGACTATCAGATCGGCTGTCAAAGAAAGGGATGCTCTACTTCAAAAGGTATATGCAAGTGCCTCCCAGTAACCCCTCTTTGCCCTCCATCCCTTGTAGCCCACTCATCCAAAGGGGTCACTGTGAGGGATGGTTAAGAATAAGCAGGTGAGAAACAGAGAGGGGCCAAGCACCAGGGAGGGAGGACTCCAGACACAACAAAGGTCTGATTTGGCCATTTCTTGAAGGATTTTAGAGAAACATCTTGCAAATCTGAAGATCTCCCCTCCCTATCCCTAACTCTTTCTTGGAGAAATGTGAGATTTGTTGACAAGATTTGGGTAGCTCCATATTAATACCAGAGCATCAATTCCTCAAACCTCTTGAGACTGGTTGAGACCTCTAATTCGCTCTCCTGACCCTGAACTTTGAGAGCATGTATTCTCTCTGCTCCTTACTTGACCCTTACCATATGCTGCCTTGCTGATGGTCATTTTTTCATCTCCCAAACTGCATTTGTATTTCTAAGTCCTCATTTAGAGCAGGAACCATATCTTATACTTCCCTGGCATTGTAGCTATAAGGCCACCTTTTGAAGCCCTTCCCTCTGTTGTTTATCTCTAATGTATTTTGATTAGAGCTAGCTAGTACAGAGCATGCTGTCTGTTGTCTGCATACTGTCTCCTGCATTATATCCTGAAATCCCTGAAAGCAGGAATTGTCTTTTTAACTCCTTTGTAACCTTTCAGCTTAGAACATGGTTGGACACTTAATCATAAAATGCTGTTGGCTTGAATATGCAAATCAAAACTATTTACTGATTTGATTTGGTGAATAAACTATCCAAATCTTTACCTTTGGGGCAGAGAGCAGCCCCAACTTTTCCCTTCCACTGTCCTTATCTCCCCTCCTCCCCTCCCCACCCCCTCTCCCCAGTCACAACCTGATGAGGACCCCCCCCCCCCTTCCCCCTATACTTCCCCTCTCAGGCCATTCATACTGCAGAGTTGTATACACACAGCTGTATGAACCAGTCAAGACTCATCTTAATGGCTGGGAAATGGTAAGGCAGCCTCGGGTAGATTTGCCATCTGGAATCATTCATTCAAAATGGAGCATCAATTATAATGACTCTGTCTACAACCCCCCCCTCCAGATTTGCTCAGTAACAAAAGTCAAGTTTCACTTTTAAGTTATGAGATGGTTCTGAATAGTCTCACAAATAAATATACATAGTTCATTTTGGCTGCCATGCATTAGCTGCCTGAGTTGGGGGTCCTCTGCTCTTGGCTCTGAAGCTGCTCTAGCTGTGAGGAGTTAGTCCCCAGGCACTGAAGTCCCCCTGGCTTAAGAGATTCCAGGCCCAGAAACCACTAGGGTTGTCTTAGAGTGGGCAGGGCCACCACCAAGATCTCCAAGGGGAGGAAAAAGTCTTATGGTAAGCAAGAACTATTGTAAAACATTGTAAAGAATGTTGTACTTATAGTAGAGATGATAATGATAATAACTTATAGGATTATTATGTGGCTTTTAAGGCACTTTGCCAAACTTGAAGTGTTCTGGAAATGTCAGCTAATGTTATCATTAAGACATTTGGCGTGTCTCAGTGGGATGGAGACTTGTCCAGTTCTTCAGAACAATTTCCCAATTCTCAAGATTAATGACTCCTGATTTCCTGGATAACCCAGTATATGACTTCTGACCAGAAATGAGGTGGGGGAAGGGCATTTTTTTTTTTAGTCAACTTAGCTGGGGTTTTTCATGTTGTCCCTGATGGGAGTAAGTGAGGAGTTCTGGGAGGAATGGCATGCCCTCAGTGAATTGTGAGGTACGACACAAAGAGTACAAGTTTGGGAGTCAGGAGGCTTGTGCTCAAGCTTGGTGAACTTGGACAAGATACTCTGTCAAATGAGAGTAACTTGTGAGGGCCATTCTAAATCCATGATTTTATGAACTCTGACCTCAGTGGACAGATTCCCTTATGTTTAAATCCCACCCAACATTTCCTAGAGGAGACAGGATGGGCACTGCATGAATAAACCTAAACCTCTCTCCTAAACCAGGCAGGTAGTTTGGGCAGCACTTCTAAGGGCCAGATTGCAGGGGTCAGCAGAGATTTTTCCCAACACTCTCCCTGATGACAAAGGCATCAGTGGTGGAAGGAAACAAAGTAAATTAATGCCTAAGGAGAAAGAAGCCTCTATCTTGCAAGATATGGAAGCACTGTCCATGAGATGTGGGAAGCATCTGAAAAACTTATTTTGTGAAGAGAAAAACTGGGCCAGCGAGCTTGGTCTGATTCTAGAAGCTATGCTTTGGGGAGTGGCAAGGGGAACTGCTCGGGTTCAGTCAGGAGGCAAAGAAGATGCCAGCAAAGTCTCCCTGGAGTTGACTCCTTACCTGTACTGTTTTGAGCCAGCAATAAAAATTCTCTCTGAAAAGGTGGGGCTGAACTCCTGGCTGTTCTCACCTGTTTGAAGGGATGGGAGAAGGGGAAGAAAAAGAACAGGTGTTGTTTAGGTGAGGTAATATTAACAGAAGCTAAGTGCCCAGGTCAGGGCCTGACAAGTGTTACAGCAACCCAGCTGCAGTGATCCAGTCCCTGGGACAATGTCTGTCCTTTCCTTCTGCCACTCGACCTCTTCTTCCACAGCTGCTTTCTTGATCATAAACTCCTGCCACTTGTGACCCCCACCTCACCCCTCCTTTTGAGTTTTCATTCTCTTGATTGACTGTTACTGAATCTTTTCACATTTAGGACTTGGAAGAAATTTTAGAGATCAACTCGCCCAATTACCTCCTTATTACAGATGAGAAAAATAAGGCCTGGGGGGGGGGAGTAATTTGCCCCAGTAGAGATGGGATTTTATATCTGGTCTTAGCCCTCATCTCTTTGGGTGACTCTTTGGCTCTCCCCACATTCTCTGACATCTTTAGATACCAACCAGGTGTCTAAAAGTATTTTGCAAACCTTAAGGTGTTATCTAAATGTGAGCTCTTATTACAAACTAGAGACAGAGTGGGCCTAAGGATTGCCTACCCATGAAGACCACTTGTCCTGACCAAAAACCCACCCAAACACTTCCCTGGTGGCAACTCTCTGTTCTCCTCAAGAGCATCTCTGTCCCCTCTGGGAGTCACTAGGATTAATGCCTCTCTGAATGGCTCCCTAACTATACAACCACTGAAGGAATAAAGGAGAATGGGGCAGAAATTTACTATCTCTTAAAAGTTAAAGCAAGATCCAGACTCAGATCTGCAAAGATGATGAAAAGGTATTGTTCCCCTTCCCTCCCTAGACCAAGGGCACTGAGTCATATTACCACTTACATTCTGCCTGGGCAATGATGGAGATGGAAGCTGATCCTCCTTCCATGCCTTCCTTGGCTGTACCTTTGGTGATTACATCATTCAGGATTTCCCATTGCCCACAGAAAACCCGGTTCTTCTCCACAGTTTCCAGTTTACAGACAGAACTGGACTTCTTGGCTGGAATCTGGTTCTTTCCTTTGGCAAGCTCCTTCTGGTGCCCGATATCTGAGTCTGGTGCACTTTGGCACATAATCTCCATCACTGCCATCTCACAGGTTCACTGAGACCCTGAGGGAAACCAAATCACATGATGAAAATTCTGATTCATTTATAATGTAATATTTTGAATGGCTATTAACTGTATTTTGATCTTAGGCTATAACTTCCACATGGTTAGAGACAATGCTTTAACTAAACATTTTATTGTCCTCCTCACCCCCAGAAAAGTATTTTATATACAGTGATTGTTGAATAAATTTAATTGATACCAAGGAAAATTGATTGAAGGCAGGGCAAGGTCAGAAAAGGAAAACTTCAGGAAAAGAAAAAGTGAGGTTTCCCCCCTCATTTCATGCCATATACTGCCACTTCTATCATGAATGCCCTTCTTGTCCTAATATACACCCAGTATGAACTAACATCAAAGTGCTTTGTGTACCCTTTCTTAGGATACTATTTCAACATTCCTTGTTTTATTATTATTATTACCCCTCTAATGGCTCCTTCATGCTGTTCTGGGTAGTACAGCTATCAATATATTTGTATATCCTCCAATAGGCTATACGTTCCTTAAGGGATGGGATTATCTTATTAATTTTTGCATATTCTACAGTTCCTTGAACATAAAAGATGCTCAGAAGTATTGTTTGATATATATATATACTAGTCACATATGCATATATATGAACACATGTATATTAAAATACAGAAAGAGATCATTATATTATATATAAAATAAAAAGGGGGAGAAATCTCTCACTTAACTTTTGTGAAGTTTTGTGGCAATATCTTCTATACATGTAATATGTAAGCAAGGTTTTTGCATCAAACATGCATCAAACACACATCACGTTAAAAAAAAAACCTACCCATAGCTCTCCCAGTAAAAAAGAATTCAACTTTCTTTTTCTTGTATTAGAAATTCAAAGACCTAAATAAAGTAGTTCCAGTCCTCAAATAGTTTACTTAAATTTTCTCAGAAGAGTTAACATGTATACACATAAGAGTTAATAAAATAAATTGGAAGCATTTGTGGAGGTGAAAGTACTAGTAATTGGTTGGATGGGGAAATCATCAAAGTTCTCTTGTAGGAGGTGAATTTGAGTTTGCTTTGAAAGAAACTTGGGAATTCTAATAGGCAAAGGTAAAGAATTCTGAGAGGGATGTCATGTGCAAAGGTATAGAGATGGGTAGAAGATTGTGTGGAACACCAACAATGGCAGTTTGGCTAGATTATAACGTTTGTGAAGGGGGCTAAAGGACAATGAGGTTGGAAAGGTAGATTAGAGTCTGGTTGGGAAGGGCTTGAAATGCCAAACAGAGAAGTCTTTATTTCATTCTAGATATAACAGGGAACCACTAGAGCTCATTAGGTATGAAAGTGACAATTAGACCCTGTGCTTTAGGTTATCAATTTGGTAACTTGGCAGAATGAATTGGAGAGGGTGGAGCCCTTAAGGTTGGGAAAACAATTGAGGCTATTGTCCCACCCTCCATCAAAAAAAAAAAAAAAAGGAGAGGCTGTTGTAATAATCTAGGTAAGAGGCGAAGAGGTTTTGAACTGGGGTGGGAACTATTAAAAGAGAGAAGGGAATGGATGTGAGAGATAGTTGCTATAGGGGTAAGGGAGGGGGAAGAATCAAGGCTAAAAACCTAGACAACTTTGGTAGAGCCAGGGAAATTTGGAAGAGGGATGGATGGACAGATGGATCTGAGCATTATTTGCAAAGAGCTGATAATGAAACCCCATGGGAACTGATAGGATCATCAAAAGAGAGTATAGAGATAGGGAGAAAAAGGCCCAAGAGGTAGAGAGGAGAAAAGAGCCCAAGGCAGAGCCTTAGAGTGAGCCACACTCACATTTAGGGAGCAGGATATGGTTAATGAACCAGCAATGGTGACAGAGGAGTGGTCAAGCAGGTAGGAGAACCAAGAGGGAAGAGTGTCATGAATACCCAGTGAAGAGAGTTTCCAGAAAGAGAGGATTGTCAACAATCTCGGATGCTACATATGTTGCAGTCAAAAAAAAGGATAAGGATGGCTATGCCATCTGATTTAGTCATTAAGAGTCCATTGGTAACTTTGGAGAGAGCAGCTTTAATTGGGTGATGAGAACAGAATTAAGATTACAAGGGGTGGAGGAGTGAAGCAGGGGAGAAAAGTAGTCTACCTGTGTAGACTGCTAGGTTGGCTTTTTCTTTGAGATTCATGGTTTCAAAAAGGTTTTGGCCATACATAGAAGATGTCAGACACATAGATATTATCAGTTGTGATTCCCATAGCCATTTGTCACCTGTTTGAGATACAGAGAGCCTTAATTACCTATTCTTGGGTTAGTTTACAATGGATTATAATCATTTAAAAATATGAGAAATAATCAGATTTTTTTTAGTGTTCTGACACTATTTGCAAAAAACCATAATACAATCCGGATGTAAATTGCTCTATGTCAAGCTAGAGGGTTTGGATCTTAGCTTCCCAGGATGCATCATGGTTTTGTGGCTCTCCAGAAGCAACTGGCATGCTTCCTACTGCAAGGTTTGTGCTTTCTAAAAATCCCAAAACACTTTTAAACTTTCAAATTCAGAAAACAGAGGTGGCTGAAGTTGTTTCATTGTCTGTCTATCCCTACTCCAGCCCTCTTCAAACACCAGCTACTACTGATCAAAATATGAAAGAAACAAAGGTTCATCTTTTTCTGGGCCAACTTGTCTCCTGCAAACAAAGGAGTTGATCAGCAGAGGACTTAAAACCCTGTTGAAATTTTGTGTAAACAACTAAGCCACTTTGCTACAAAAACAATCACAAAATCTTGGTCCTTTATTATGTCTAAAGCTCATAAAAAGGCAAGTATACCCTTGTCTATCCTAGGGTTGGGTTATTTTAAATCAATAAATGCATAACAAGTTATCAAAAGAGACACTTATTCACTTAAGTTGAATTAATAGGAACAATGAAAATAACAATTTTCTCTGACTTTGGGTCCTCAGCACTTACAGACAGCTTGTATTCCATCCCTTTTCAGGGAAGTATGTTTTGTGTTCCTAGATTGGAATTATGCTTGTCCTTTATTCTCAAAGAGGACCAATGACAACATGAGAATGATGTCTTGACCTGCTCCTAAACTGGATTTAAGTGAGACAGAGCTGTGTAAGGTCTCAAGTCTCAAGGTAAGGTCCAGGCCCTCTTTTCTAGCCACCCTACCCGCTGTGGATAATAGACTCCCCAACACTGCAGACCCTCACCACTACTGCAGCTGCCTCTGGATAACCACACCCACACTCATATCAGTCAGTAATCATATATTAAGCCCTTACTGTGTCCCAAGCACATACTAAGTACTAGAGAGTCAAGGAAAGCAAAAACATGGTTCACAAGGAGCTCCATTCCAATGGGGGAACATGGTATATAGGTTCAAGGTAAATACGACACATGTCTGTCAGAGGTGAGATCTGAGCTTGAAGGAAGCAGGAGGAGCATTCCAGACAGAGGGAGGAACAGAAAGATGGCCAGTGCAACTGGACAACAAAGGACATGGAGAAAAGCATAAGAAGACTGGAAAAGTTGGAGTCAGTTTGCAGGAGGGAGACAGGATTTCCTATCTGATCCTGGAGGTAGTTTAATGAGCAGGGAGAGGGGAGGTGACATGGTGAGAACTGAGCATTAGGAAGATGACTTTGGCTGCCAAGGGACTGCAATATTCTGGTTGTGGGGAGATGAGGCCTGATCTGGGGTGACTGAGATGGAGGTTATACAACACTGACTGGGAAGGTCTTTTAATGATTGTTTCATTCAAATCCCTTATTTTCCAGATGATTAAAAAGAGGCCCAAGGTGGTAAAGTATGTTTTGTCTTCTAACCCAGGGCTATTTACCCACTGCTACTTCCTTCTTTGGGTTTTTTTAATTTTGCAAAGAGGTTGGAAGGACTGATTATTTTTCACATAGGTTTTTATTTTTTTTATTACAAACTTGAAAACATGAACAAACCTGATCATTTCTGTTTACAAAGGATAGAACCTATACTGGAGGCAGCATTTCTTTTTTTTAAAGTTTGACTTAAGTACGTAGTCTTAACCTCTGATCAGCTGTCTGTGGTGTTTTTCAGTGTTGTAGACACCGAAGTATGCACAACAGCCCTACCTTGCCTTCCTAAACTGATTTGCTCTGGGAAATCTAACAAACCTGGGCCCCAAATCTAGGTGTTCTGCTACTGATCACAAATTTAGTTAAATCTCCTAGAAACACCAAGAACAAACCAGATGTAACTTTGCCCCACCCCAACTGCAGCCAAGCACTTGGTGGGACGGCAGAGCCTACCTAGCTCAGAAAACCTTCCACACATCTCGGAGAGACGTGCAGGCCTCCATCTTGCCTCTGTGGGTAGCCAACCACTGACAACTGTGCTTCTGTTGCTAGGCTCTGGGAGAAGCTGCCCTTGCTAAGGAGAAGTGGATGCTTTGGCTTAGGCAGCCAAGTCCATACATCCCTCATGGTTTTGCTTGTGACTCAACCAACCTGGCAAGTTTACAAGCCAAGATAACAAGGAGTACATTCAAGGGCTAACTGAGCAGATAGCAGCTGCAGCCCTCAGAGCACAACTGGGGAAGGACACCCAGCTCGCAATATTAAGGTATCACCTCCCCAGAGAAACACAAAGAGTGCCAGAAAACTGTAAAGCAATCCCCTGTGGCTGGCTTCAGAGCCTTCCATCGGCCACATGATGGTGACTCAGGCCTCAGTGAACTATGCTCCAAGTTCACTAAGCTATTCTTGTGGATAATTCTGTCCAACAGCTGTGAGCACCCATTCTCCTCTCTGAGCTCTCCAAACTTCTACACTGGGAGTCAGGCCGGAAAAAACAACAACAACAACCCATATGAAAATACAGAAGAGATTATTGGGGAAAATGCAGAACCAAATGATTTATTCCTGGATATCTAGGAGACATCATGATGATGAAATGGCAAAGGACAAAATCAGTGATCTCCTGTGTGTTAATCCTAGCCATGTGGCCAATGCAGAAGTCTAGTAGTTTGGAGTTAAGGAGTCAGTGGCCCTCATATGACCCTATTCCTGCCTTGAATGAAAGAAAATCGACAGCCTGAGAACTCCCACAGCCCTGCCCATGCTTCCCAAACACACCTTCCCTAGTCATGCCTATGCTCTCCTATTAACCCTGCAGGGCAAAACTGAGACCACAGGAAGTTGCTTACACCCAAACCTACTCTGTGTTCTCCACTCTCCAAGGAGTAATAGAAAGGAAATTAGATGATTCAGCATCTCCAAGGCTCCAGCATGTATTTATGGACACACTGTTACTGTAGTCTCCCAAAGCTCCTTGATAACTCTGGCTTTGTTTTCTCCAAGCAGATCAATAGGAGGTTTGTTTGGGGACTTTTTTGGTGGGGTGATGGTGGTGACTGGGGTATTCCTACTGTGAATAATTTAATAAATGTATATCCTGCAGACAGGACATGGATCTGATAGTTAGCACTGCTACCCACTAACTGTGCAGCTTCCAGCAAGCCTCATCCCTACTTTTGTCTTTTGTTTCCTTATCTGTAAAATAAAGGAGTCATCTGAAAGGAAGTTAAGGGGGCTTCCAGCTTGAAGTCTAGGATTCTTCTGCTAGTGCTCCTAGGCAGGGAATTTAGGCTTCTTGAAGGATCTGGTCCTTCTCCATTTTAGAGCTGGATAGGATCTCAGAGGTCCCTAACCCAACTCACACCTGACTCAGAAGCCCCAGTCCCCCAAAATCTTCACCAAGTACTTGATCTAACCTCATTTGTGGCCTCCTTGGAAGGGATGGGAATAATAATAATAATAATAATAATGATAATAATAATAATAATAATAATAGTAACAATAATGATAGCTAGTGTTTATTTAGAACTTCAGAGGTTTGCAAAGTGCTTTGAGATAAAATGTTAATGAATAATGCTTTAATATATTAATAATGTTATTTTTATCTTCACAGCACTCCTGTAAAGGAGGGGCTATTATCATCCCTATTTTGCAGATGAGAAAACTGAGACAGATTTTTTTTTTTAAAGTGAATTGATCAGGGTCACACAGGTAGTGTCTGAGGCAGGATTTGGACTCAGCTCTTCCTGGTTCTAAGTCCAGGGTTTTGGTCACTTTACTTTTCTAGACCTCAGTCCTGTCATATGCAAGATGATCTCTAATGTCCCTTTTAGATCTGGATTGTATGGGATTCTATGAAAGTTCTTTGGCTGATGACAGATCTCATAATATTGCTGAGTGTACATAATAGGCAATTGAACTAAATACTCAAAGACAAACATGGGAAACCAACTGTTTAAAACAAAAACAGCAAAACATGCCCCCCCATCCCTGATATAGCATGTTAGGATGATCATTTATTATTTTGCCTAAATGTGGACTACTGGGAAAGAAAATCCAAACATCAACAGTGGCTAACTAAGGGGCCTGCTGAAGTGAGGATCGCTAAATATTTTCATCATCATGTTCCCATTAAGTCAACAGATTTAACAGGCTGAGGCTCTGGATGCCAAAGGGCTGAAAGGTGCCACCCAGCTCACCTCTTTCTCTCTCTCTGAATGGTCACAAACGTTAGCATCTCCTGAAAAGACAGGAATGACAAATACCCCATGTCTATGTCTCTGTTCACTGAACATAGCCAGTCCTGAAGCTCTGTGGGAAGCACTGCCTACCTTGTCCTGTTAATGTGCATTTCATGTCCATTCAAACTAGGCACCTCAGTAGGGGTTCTGCAGGGGATACAAAACAAGCATGCCCTGCCAGGCAAAGTGGCAACTCCCAGTCTAAACCAGCTGCTACCTAGTGTTGAAGCTTTGTCATCCACCTCATTTCTAAGCCCCCAAGTGGGTTGGTTTCCCCACTTTCAAAAGTGACTGCTACTCAACTACTTATAACTTAAATCAAATTGTTTACCTTCTCGATGAGGGAGAGATTTTAGAACAATGTTTTTTAAAGAGTGTTAAAAATTATTTTTACATGTAATTGGGAAAAATATTAAATCCAAAAGAAATTGGCGCCCACTTATATACTGAGTCTTTTTAAGGGATGTATTGTGACTAACTAAGATGAAGGCATACAGGAGTGAAGTCCAATGCTAAGATAATTTGATGCTTGATTTCAGCACTACTGGCCTTGTTATCATCTTAGTAAGATAGTTCAGTATTCCATATGGGGCAGGGTCTTCATAAGGTTCAATGTAAATTCCTCTAATAATTATTTCAAATAGAAATGGAAATATGTACTTAGTGGGACAAATAGCTAAATAAATAATTTATTAGTTTTAAACCAAATTCACTCCAGTGCTGCTTCTTGTGAACTTCCAACCTGCACTGACACCAGGCTTCATTGGGAAAAGCCAGGTTATGACTGCCAATAATGAAAAACTGAAGCTACAAAGGCTTATGGCAGGGAAAGTAAAAGGGAGAAGTCAGTGATTGGCACAGAGAAGACCCAACCCAGAAAAACAAACAGGTGGCTAAAAAGACAGCCCCAGTAGAGATTCCAATCTACTTTTCCAACCTTATTTTCACTACTACGGTCTTTCTCACTTCTACTCAGACTGTTTCTCTGTTTCAACTAAATATTCCTATCTCTATATTTTACTATCTCTCCTCTGACCCTTCCTACCTTGATTGCTTGCTCACCCTATTAATTTCTGCCTTATCAAATCTCATCCATCTCTCAAGAGTCTTCCTTAACTATCCTGTACTAAAGTGATCTTTTCCCCCCTCTGAATGTCTAGAGCAGTAGTATTAAACTCAAATAGAAACAGAAGCCATTAAACATACATAAAGATTCATGTAGGACAAATATTGATTGGAAAAACATATGTTAATATTATCTAAGTTTTATGTATTTTAATTTGTTCAATATTTCCCAAATTAATTTTAATTTAATTCAAAGCACTGGGGGTGTTGTGCAGCCTGTGGGGCTAGGTGTTTGATATGTCCAGTATAGAGGGCTTATTTGCTATGTTTATTTGGCACCTAGTGTATACAACCTAGTATTGCTATTTTCTATGTCTAAGCTTTTACTTTCCAAATTGGTTATAAGCAACTTGATGGAGGGCCCACATCATATCTACAGATGGTCTCTGCCTAAAGTAACTAGTAAACACTCAATTAAATATTTGCTAATTCACAATCAAGTACAACAATTACAGTAAGCACAAGACAAAGGTCATAAAATAAACTTTTCATGGATACATAGATATAACCAAGTTGTGACATCCTACTTCCTTCAAGATGTTTGTCCTTTATGACATACATGCGAACTGGATTTGAGTGAGGGGAGGCTGTGCTAAATCACCAGTCTCGTTTTCTCCTCCAGAGCCATCTGGGTCCAGGGCCAGCTATGAATCAGGACACCTGGAAATGGCCCTGGATGTGAGTTAAGTGACTTGCCCAAGGCCACACAGCTGGTAAGTATTAAGAGTTGGAGGCTGGATTCGAACTACTATCCTCCTGATTCCAAGACTACTGCTCTATTCACTGCACCACCTAGCTACCCTACTTCCTAGGCCCTAGGTGACAGGATCCACAACTCCACCATCATATAGAAGTGTGAGGGATTTGGTGAACAGTTTAGTGTTTAGGTATTACTACTATTGCTACCAAATCTTTTTAGAATTCTGGTTTATCAATAGAGGGAGTTAAGAAAGGGACTCTCAACAGCAAGATAAGATAATCTGCAATGCTTTTTGTGAAGCACTTAGCAGCAACCTACTTATGGGATTTTTAATTTAAATTTAGTTTTATATCTATTTTTCATCCTCTCCAAAAAATAAACTATCCAGGGTCTGTTGTTATGCTGGGTAAAAGTATAGAGTTCCAGGTTGTGCATACCTTTGCTAGAATGTAGGGTCTTGATGCCTGCCTGGACTTAAACCATTTAGTGTATGTATGTCTGCCATATCATAAGAAGCACAGGGGCACAGGTAATACCGTTCAAGCCCTTCATTTTACAATTCTTGAAACAGAGTTGATGACATAACAATATACACAAATAGTTTGTGGCAGAGCCAGAATCACAAGTCAGGCTCTGGCCAGAGTGGTCAGCCTAGAGGCAGCTTGAGGCTACTATAGAAGAATGCTAGATTTGGAATAAAAAAACCAAGATTGGAGTCCATGACACTGAACTGGAATGAACCCAGATGATGCAATCTGGTAGCTGTTGCAGAAGAGAGATGGATGCTGGGACCTAAAGGAAAACGCAACCATAGATGAATAAAATCTCAGAGTCACCTAAGTGAATCCTAGGATGAGCTGCACATCCAAAGAATAAAATCCTCCCCTTTGACTCCACTATAGAAGGGAAATAAAAGAATATGAAAATTTGTATTTGGGGAAAAATTAAGAGTGAACCATGGTAGAGGCTTACACATTGACACAGAGGTCAAATCTAGTTAGCAGGGATAAACAGAATAGATTAGTTAGGATTTTTAAAAAACCAATCTCAAGTGTAAGACACTATTACCTATAAAATTGTCTATAAACTACATTTTTGGCACTGAAAGCTCTTTTGATAGTCTGGTCCTTTCTTACCTTTCCAGTCTTACCCTCGACTCCTTCCACCCTCAATGACTCCCCAGTGTTCCTTTTCCAAGCTCCAGGGCCTGGCACTGGCTTGTCCCTCTCTTCTATCTCCATCCTATCATCTTTTCAAGGAAGAGTTCAAGTTTTCCCTCTCTCCTTCCCCAGGCTTTATCCAAGTGCTCTCCAGAACTCCCACAATACCTCCAGTGGGCACTTCCCCATTTATAGCCATGCTCCCATCCAAGGAGACAGCAGACAGGAAAGGATCCACAAGCATCTATGGAGGGCTTCCCATGTGCCCACACTGTGCTGCGACCCTGGGGGCATAAAGAAAGGCAACAGACAGAAATGGGCCCTGCCTTTAAGAAGTCCATGTTAATAGAGGAGGATAACATGTAAACCACACATACCAGAGCAAATGGAAGATAATCTCAGGGAAGGCTCTAGATGCTGGAGAGATTTAGAAAATCCCCTGGCAGAAGGTGTGACGGTGTGACTAGAGTAGAGTCTGGAAGGAAGTCAGGGCTGAAGAGGCCAAGATGGAAGGAGGGAGGGAGGGAGAGAGAGAGAGACAGAAAGAGAGAGAGAGAGAGAGAGAGAGAGAGAGAGAGAGAGAGAGAGAGAGACAGAGAGAGAGAGACAGAGAGAGAGAGACAGAGAGAGAGAGACAGAGAGAAACAGACAGAGAGAGAGAGACAGAGAGAGACAGAGAGAGACAGAGAGAGAGAGAGAGAGAGAGAGAGAGAGAGAGAGAGAGAGAGACAGAGAAAGTTAAAGATAGACAGAAAGAGAGACAGAGACACAGAGTACTAGCTTAGCACATTTCGGGTGTAAGGTATAGAAATGACTGGGATACTCTCCCTCCTGTTCTCTGACCCCTCTGTCTTCCTTCAAGTGCCAACTAAAATCCCACTTCAAGTGCAAGTCTTCCCTAACCCCTCTTAATTCTAGGGCCTTCCATCTGTTAATTATTTCTGATTTCATTGCCTTTTCTTATATTTGTTTGCATATTGTCTCCTCCCTCCAAATGTAAACTCCTGAAGGGTCAAGTCTGTCTTTTGTTGCTTAGTACTCCCAGCTCTTAGCACAACGGCTGGCACATCTTAGGCTGTTCATCAATATTGATTAATTGATGAAGCTAAGCATTGTGAGAGGGGCATCAACTAGGCTGATGTATCTGGGTCACAGAATGGGTGGAAGGGAGTCAAGTATAAGATTAGGAAGGGACCAGGTTATAAAAATCTTTGAAAGACAAAAAATGGAGTTTATATTTAATTCTAATGGGGTTACTGAGTGGTGGACATAACATGATTTCACCTACACTTTAGAAAAATTATTTTGGCCACTAAGTAGTAAATAGATAGAATAAAGTGGGGAGAGATTTGACCAAGAAGACCAATTTGAAGCAGTCCAGAGCTGAACCACCTGAACTAGTGTGGCAGCTGGGGGGATGACAACTCTGTTTTCATTTTCTCCTGAGGATGGACATAGGTCGGTAGAATAGAAACAGGGAAAAATCCCAAGAATACTACTTGTTCCTTTTGTGACTGTGGGTAAGTCACTTCCCCTTTTAAGGCTTCAGTTTGTTAGATGACATCCAAGGTCTCTTCCAGCTCCTAATCTTTAAGTGTTTTCTGCACGTCTTATGAACTTCATTAGTTGTGACTTGGGAAGGGGGGGAAGGTAATTAGAATCATTTTCATCAGTTAGTCTTTCAACTTCTGTAGCCAAGGCTTCCTACTTCTATTTATAGGCAACAAGTACCAACTTCTGGTTAGCAGTCCTGCTTGAGAGCCTCTTGTGAAAAATGTTTGGAGGCCCTGAGTAACCTGTGACCAGAGAGAGACTTGGCAGCCATCAAGGGGGGGAAGGGCGGCGGGGTGGAGAGGGCAGGGAAGGGCTGGGAGAGGCTGGGAAATGTTGGCTACACAGAAGGCCAGGCCTACTCCAGGAAACTTTAGCCAAGCAAGTTTTTTCCTGGCTGGCCTTTCCCTACTTCTTTCTAAAATCTACAGCTGCTTGAGACAAGCTTCCTTCCCTTTACATTCTCTCCACCATTTTCTGGGGCCTTAAACACCTCTTTTTGAGTTATAGTGCTAACTGCTACAGGAAACATAACAACATATAAAACAGAGTCCTTTCCCTTGAGGGAAAATGTGATAAGAGATTATAAAGTGGAATCTAGTTCAATCCCTTTCTTTGACAGGAGAGGGAACCAAAGTTGTGAGAGGTTGAATGAATCACCCAACTTGAACTCAGATCATCTGCTATTACAACTGTGACTTTCTTTTCAACTCACCCTTCTCTAAGTACCTGATAGATGATTATCTGAAGTCTAGGGAGGGAAAGGTCACCAGCTTCTGGAAGTCATCTATTCTTCAGCAGAGACAGCACTGGACATGGGCAAGAGTGCTGAGCTTAGGGGAGGCTCTTGGATAGTTACTCTACCTCCCCCACTTAGGAGCTATCTGATCACTGGCAAGTGACTTGATCACTCCCAGTCTGTTTCCATCACTGTAAAATGGGGATTATATCAATAGGAACTATCTCACAAAGGGTTATTTTGAGAATCAAAAGCACTCATCAAACTTTAAGTTTAAAGCATTACATAAATATCAGTTTTATCAACAATATCATTAAATTGTTAGACCTGGTTTAATTGTTTTGAACTCCTTATTCTGAGTCAAATTTGCTTTCTGGGAACTTCCACTTAATGGTTATGTCACACAGGCTACATATGAATTAGTATAAATAATAAGCACCAAAATAGAAGTTCAGAGCAAGTTGAGAATACTGCCGTCTGGATTTGTTAGAATCTTTTGAATACACAGGGCAAGAGAGTTTAATAACAAGTGATTTAATAACCACTCTGACAACTTTTTCCACTCTACCTTTGTTGGTACAAGTTTTAAAAACAGTTTGTGAATTCTGAACAGAGAAGATTCTTAATATATGTGTGCCAATGGACTCAATAAAGAAATGTGGGGTTGGAAGTTTGGTGAAGAATGGAAAGAGTGTAGTGAAGAGGTTTGGATCCTTTTCATATTCTGATGCCTTGTGAGTAGGCGCATGTACACAAGTGAACAGAAGTCAACCTTGGAAGCCAGAATGCAGAAGTTGGTACAAGACCCAAAGCCCATTAGTGAGAAGTGTGGGGAATGGCCCAAGGGGAAGCAACATAGCTTAGAATTATAGCCTAAAGAACACACTCATCTCTTCTATGAGCAGGAAGACCAAACCTGAGTTTATTTTAAGAAACTTCAAAAAGGCAGAACAGAAAAAAAGACTCTTGTCAGGACTGTGCTAGGTTACTCTTAAAAGGCTATATTCCTTAGTCCTAGGGTTCTTAATTAATAAGAGGTCTATGGACCGAGGTATGACAGTTTTATTTTCACTAACAACCCTATGTATTTTAATTTTATAAAAATATTTGTCTAGAAAGGGTCTCCAGGCTTCACCAGACTAAAACATAGGTTCATTATACAAAAAAATGATTAAAAACCATTGATTTAGTCTGCTACTGTTATCAGCCACCTCAGGTCAGTAAGAAACCTAATCTGTGTCAAAGTTCACACTTACACACCCTCTACAGGGTACAGTTTTCATCTCAAATCACTGTATATTGGCTATTATTAATAATAATATAAGAGCTAGCATCTATATAACACCTTATATGTTATCTCATCTGATTCTCCCAACTGGGAGGGAGGTGTTATTATTTCCATTTTACAGATAAGGAAACTGAGGCACAGATTAAGCTAATTGCCCAAAATTATACAGCTAGTAAGTGTCTTAAGTCACATTTTTAAACTCAGGTCTTTCTGAATCCAGACCCAGCTCTCAGTCCTCATTAATGTCCTTACAAATGAGGCTAGTACTCTCTGGCCACATGCTTGATGATCTGATTGAAAGGTATTAGAAAAATGTAATGATATTTTCATTCTAGTCCTCAATCTTTTTTATTTTCTACTGCATTAAGGAACCAGAAAGGTAACTCTACAGTTCCTCAGGAATCACTTGAAACAAAGGATGCAATGTAGATGACCAAAGAAAATAGCAACCTCAGAAAAAATTGTCTAGAAATGTGCCTCACTTATTATAACGTGTGTTTTCCTCAAAAGGAATATATAAGGCAAATGAATATTTTAAAAAATTTGATCATATTTCTAAGGTACTGAGGAACTGATTTCTAAAGGAATATAGAAAACTGCCTTTAATGCATTACAGGTTGGGGATATATATTCTGCTTAACTTTAAGGTAATTGGATGACTAATTTCTAAAGAATTAGATATAAAACTCTATTGAGCTTAAGCTTTCTTTTTTTTTTGGCAAGGCAATGGGGTTAAGTGACTTGCCCAAGAGCATAAGGTTTTTTTTTTTAAATGTTTAATTTACCTTATTTTACGTGCATATTTATTTTTATTTTTTAATTTTAGAAAGGTTTTGAGTTTTCCAATTTTTCCCCAATCTTGCTCCCCCCCCCACAGAAGGCAGTTTGTTAATCTTTTCATCATTTCCATAGTATGCATTGATCTAAGTTGAATGTGATGAGAGAGAAATCATATCTTTAAGGAAGAAAGCATAAGTTTTCTTATTGTGAATATTCATATTTGAATTTTCTGATTACAGTCTAGGAATAGAAGAGTTTATATGATAACTATAATTTATAAAGCAACTCAACACACACACACAGGCACCATTTTATGCATTTTTGTAAATCTGAATTCTCCAGCATATACCAGGAATTTCCTAAAGCAGGGTTCAATTGTTACAAGAAAGGGTTAAAGAAGATGGACTCATTGTCACTGTGAAGGAGGATGCTTCTATTGAATGCGCTAGTGACTAGTTCTGAGAGTAAGGAACTCATTTGAGGAACTTTCAAATAAATACTGAAAGCAAACAATTTTTCCACAGAAGACTTCCAACATAGGCAGAAATGGAAGAAATTGCAGAACCCAGGCTCTAATCCTTAAAGTGTATCTTAACTTTCTCTGTGGTCGACTTTCAGAAACTGCCTTATCTTGACCTTCAGACAACTGGATCCAAATATAAATTCCACTGTGATCAAGATTCTAGCTTGGGAAGCAAATGACAAGCCACTTTGCATGAAAGAACAAAATTTTCCATAAACCTTCCATAAGCCTTCTCACATATCCCCTTGTATCATGCTGGAGAAGGGGAGAATAAAGGGGAAAAGAGATCAGTCTTGAAGACTGGAAGTAACTACTCTCAGAAGATAATAGTGATCAACTGTTCTCTGGCAAAGGGTGGATAAATCACATCCTAGTACCCCATCCTTTCTCGTGTTATTTAAAAAGGAAAAGAGAAATTTTACATATACATCTTGTACTTGAACTAGGTACTTATTACCTGCTCATATGGGATATAAGAACTACCATTTTGGGTCATTCATAAGTCTCTCTGACTCCTCTTCCCCATCTCACTCCTGTCGTTAAAATTTAATTTTCATCTAATTAACTTAGTAGGGGTTACCAAGTCTCCCTCTTCTCCCATTCCTCAGTTTATTCCTTAGCTTCAATCACAGCAGCTTTTTATTGATAATTATAATTTCCCTAAAGTGCTGACCAATGGGTGATTTAAGCATGCTAATATCTTCATGAAGCAAGTTTCTCTCATAAAGGTCTCACTTTTAAAATGTATCCATTCCTCAATTTGAAATTTTTTGGGGGGATGAGCGGATCTAAGTTATCATTAATCATATGAAACAATGCTAGAAGCCAATGATGTCAAATGCAAACAGAAATGTATAAAATCACATTCTAACACTATACTGTGCTGTATTTTTGTTCATTTTGTTAAACATTTCTCAATTACATTTTAAACTGTTTCTTGGAAGTTTGCAAGCAGGTAAGAGTTTGACCCTTCTGCTATAAATCATTAAAAATTACAGAAATGCAAATTAAAAATCTCTGAGGTGCCACCTTACACCTATCAAATTAGATAATATAACAAAAAAATTCATAGAAACTGTGGGAAAACAGGCACATTAATGTAATGTTGATGAAGCTGTGAACTGGTTCAACTGTTCTGGAAAGCAATTTAGGACTAAGCCCCAAAAAACTATTAAATTGTGTATATCTTTTGACCCAGTGATACTGTTACTAAGTCTAAATTCAAAGAGATCAAAGTGATAGGAAAAGGACCCATATGTACAAAAATACTTATCACAGTTATTTTTTCTAGTGTTTGATACTAGAAATTGGAAACTTAGGGGATGACCATCAATTTGAGAACGGCTGAACAAATTATAGGATATGAATTAACTGAATATCATTGTCCTGTATGAAAAGATGGTGGGGGGGGCAGCTAGGTGGCGTAGTAGATAAAGCACTAGCCTTGGAGTCAGGAGTACCTGGGTTCAAATCTAGTCTCAGACACTTAATAATTACCTAGCTGTGTGGCCTTGGGCAAGTCACTTAACCCCGTCTACCTTGCAAAAACCTAAAAAAAAGAAAAAAGATGGTGGGGATGTTTTCAAATGTTTTAAAGAAAGACATGAATTGATGAACAGTAAAGAAAGCAGAAGCAGGAGAACAATTATACAACAAAAGCAATATTGCAAAAATAGTCAACTTTGACAGAATTAGAGATTATGATCAAGATATAGAGAACATCTAAGTTATGAAGGGAGCCAGGAATTCCAAGAGGTAAAAATTAGGAGGGCATGCACTTGGACCCTGGGGACAGCTAGTGACAAAAGGAGAGGAGCTGGAACTTTTGCATGTCCAGAGCCATGAATGTCAAAGGGACCAGAACACCGAGTTTGAGGAGTACAGTAAAGTGTGAGATGATTGGAAAGGCAGAAGAGGGTCAGGTTGTGAAAAATTTTAAACATTAAACTGAAGAATTTTGATTTGCTCTTGGGACCAATAGGGAGCCCCTGGAGTTTGTTGAGAGTATGTAAAAGGGTGGGTGGGGAGTGTGATGTGATCAGACCTGTACTTTAGGAAAATCCCTTTGCCAGTTGAGTGAAGGATGGGTCAGAGTAGAAAAGCACTTCAGGTGGTGTTGGGGCAAACAAGAAGCTAATGTAATAGCCCAGGTGAAAGGTGATGAGGACTTGAACAAGGATGATGGTTGTATGAGTGGAGAGAAAGAAATCTATGTGAGAGATAGTATAAAACTAGAAAGGACACATTAGAAACTGATTGGATATATGGGATCAGTAATAGAGATAACTTGGGTTATGAGCGTGATGACTTGAAGAATAGTGGTACCCAGGAAGGGAGGTGAGTCTGGGAGAGATGATGAGTTCTGTCTTTGACATGTGTTTGAGATGTCTCTTGATAATCTGGTCTGTATAATAGTCAGTTGTTGATATGGACCTAGAGCTCAGGGAGGGTTGAGTTATGTGAATCATTTGCATAGAAGAGATAGTTGAACCTATAGAGCTTATGGGGCCACCAAAAGAAAGAAAATAGAGAAAACAGAAGAGCATAATAAGGCCCAGTCTTGTGGTCACTCACAGTTAATGGATACAAAAATAGAATGCCAACAAAAGAGCAAGAGAAGAAGCAGTCAAACATGTAGGAAGAGAATCAAATGAAAGCAATGTCCTGAAATTGGAGAGGTCAGAGTATCCATGAGGTCAAAGTGGTCAACAGTGTGAAATGTGCAGAGAGGATGAGGGCATCTGATTTGGTGATTAGGACATCACTAGTAACTTTGGGGAGGACAATTTCATTAGAGTGATGAAGTCAAAAATAAGATTGCTGGGATTAAGAAGAGAATGGAGGGGCGGCTAGGTAGTGAAGTGGATAGAACACAGGCCCTGGAGTCAGGAGTACCTGAGTTCAAATCTGCCCTCAGATACTTAATAATTACCTGTGTGGCCTTGGGCAAGCCACTTAACCCCATTGCCCTGCAAAAACCAAAAAAAAAAAAAAGAGAGAGAGAGAATGGAGAGGAAGTTGAGATACTGACTATAGTTTTGTGTTTTTAAGAAGTTTGACTAAGAAAGGAGGGAGATATAGAACAATAGCATGGATGGGCAAGATCCAGTAAAAGCTTTTTGAGGAGGGGAGAGTATTGGACATTTTTTTGTAGACAGCAGGGGCCAGGAGAAAGGGGGAGATTGAATATTAGAGAGAGAAGAAAATGATAGTTGGGTCACGTGATGGAGGTATGATACTAAGGGATAAAGTCAAAGGTGCATGTGAAGGGTTTGGCTTTGGTAAGGAATAGTTAGTTACCTCTTCATCAGAAACTGTTAAATAGATATGGGATAGAAACTGTGTACATTTTCTTTAAATACACTTAACACAGTGACTTCTTTTTCTCAGAGCAAGGCTAGTGAAATTCCTTCAGCCTAGGTTGTTTGATAGTGACTTCAGAGGGTCCAGTTCACCAAAGTACTCCCATGTCCTCATCCCAAGAATCACCATTATTTATACTATAGACTTAGGTCTGGTTTAGTCCTCATTTCCTCATAAGCCTTTCAGCAATTTCTGATTACAACACATTAGACAAAGGCTTGGCCTAGAAAAAAAGGAAATTTTAGCAGGAAAGTGGGTGGTAGATCATAGATACAATAGTGCTCTGCACTCAAAAGATGCCTACATCCAAAGAGTACATTATTTTGCAAACAAGCAAGATTCTTCTTTACAAAAAAGGAAGACTTTAAACTGTTATCCAGGAGACTGGTTTCTGGCTGGGGAAGCAAGCCCTCTCACTGAGGGCTAAGTATCAGGTAACATGGACCCCCCCCAATAACACACACACACACACACACACACACACACACACACACACACACACAAACACAGAGAGTTCTTTCCAATTCCATGGGGTAGTGAGCTCAGGAATTCTGTCTCTCGATTGTTGGTGGATTTGTAATGTAGGGGAGAGGAATCAATTAATAAATCTTTACAGAATGCCCATATGTAGAAGGCAGAGTACTAGATCCCCAGAGTACTGGGTTCTATGTAGAAGTACAGAGTCCTAAGAGCTTTAAAAAGATCATAGAGTCCTAGCTTTATAGCTGGAAGAGACCTTAGAGGCCATGAAGTTTAATCTCCTTATTTTACAGACACCAAAACTGAAACTAAGAGATATTAACTGACTTGTCTAGGATCCCACAGCTAGGAAGGGTGTGAGGCAGTAACAGACTACAAATCTTTCAGACTACAAATTTCTACCCACTTACAGTGCTGCTCCAAAATGTCAGCAGCTCTTGTGACTTTTGTGTCCTACTATCCAGGTTTGTATTTTCTTATCGAGCTTGTCTTTCTTGTAGTCACAAGGACCTAGTGGTATAAACAGGGGTCAAATACAGAAGTCTTCAGTTTGCTTTCTGAGCTTAGAACAGCTGCTGCAGAGACTCCACCCTATATTAACAGGGCTTGGAAAAAGGCTATTAGTAATTTAGTTGAGGATGAGTGAAATGATATGGCGGGAGCAGCCATCTAAAAATAAACAAAAGATACCAGCTCAAGAAGACAGCGGCTTTCAAATATGCTGACCCTCCAAATTCATCTTTAAAGTTAGTTCACAGTAGATAACAATATAAAGATAAATTATAGGTTAAAAAAAGGCAATATAAAGACCAAGAAACTGAAAAAGCATTGGATTTAGGTTGTCTTGAGTTCAAATCCAAAGTTGGTCATTTAGTACCCCCTGTGATCCTGGGTAAATTACTTAAATCTTGTGGGCCTTGGTTTGCTTATTTGTAAACTGTGGTTAGACTACATGACTTCTAACGTCTCTTTCAACTCTAAATCTATGGTCCTATGAATAAACTATACTTTTAGTAATGGTGACAGGGATATAAAGTATCTGGGATATAAAGGGATATAAAGTAACTGGAAAGGAATATAAACTCTCAGATGTTACTATTTTTTGTCTCTTTTAGGCAACTATAAACTGGCATTTATGGTTTTTGTGGAGGATTTTATTCCTTATTTAATTTCTTTGTTTATAGTTATATTTGTAATGAATTATTTTTTAAACATTTAGTGTGATAATTTTCAGTGGTATGGCAGATTTGTGTTTGACTACCAGAACTACAGTAAGAACCCTACTTCATTAAAGAAATAAGGCTACCCCCAATTCAAACGTGTAAATTATTAGCAATAAATTATATTGTAGTGAATAGAAAGGCTGTGTCCAGAAAGAAGTCCTAGTTCCAGTCCTGCCTCTTACACATTCTAACTGGGTAATCCTGAGCCAGTCACTTAACCTCTGTGGGCTCCAAGCACTGAGATCTCTCATTCTCTAAGATCTGTTACCCTGGAGGGAGTGTCCTCATTACTGTTCCCTATACCAGTAAAGTCACTAACCTTTCCCACAGTACCCAATAAGCCTTTAGTGATGGAATTTGTATATAACTTATAAATACTAATGAACAACTCACTTTGGAAGTAACCACAGAAAGAGGTTCAGCTTATTAAGCAGAAGTTCTGTCAATAAGGTTGAAAAAATAAACTATTTCTTTAGATATTGAAGATCTGAGCACCCCAGGGAAAATTATATCCAAAGGCACAGCCACTGGAGAGAAATAATACCTTGGTGTTGAATAGTGTTTTACAGTTTAAAAATCACTTTTATTTAGATTCTCATTTTCATTCTTAAAAACAACCCTATTAGATAGGTAGTATAATTTGTATTAAAACCAACTGATAAATGAGGAAATAGGTTAAGAGAGGACTAGTGAGATTATGTGACTTCCTTAAGGTCACATGTCTAAATATTTAGGAGCTAGGACTAGAAAATTATTTTTCTAATTCCTCCTATAGGAAAACAAAACTAAACAAAGCATTGCATACCACACTACCTCTCAACAAATAATTTAGGATAAAACTTAGGATAAAAGTACTCAGGAGTTCTCCCTACTGCTTCTTTTCCCACAAAAATGACAGGTCTGGCAACTGGCGCAATAAATTTGATATCCAAAACCTAGAATCAAGAGTCCAAATTCAATCCTTTCTTTCATTGAAGCTATTTATTCCTGGTCTCCTGCTCAAATGGGGAAAGAGTAAAGAAGAAAAAACAGGTTTCCACGATCTGTCAAAGGCTCTGCTTGTTCCAGGGGGTTTTCCCAGCTCCCTTGGGCCAAAGCTTTACTCTAGCCTCTCAAAGCTATGTTGGTGGCTCTGCTCACTTAGTTGATAAGGGTGCCCAAACTTCAATACCCTGAGCTTAAAAAGCAGTCTCCTACAGGGCAAATATACCTAAGAACTAACATTTGCTCCCCCCCCACCCCCAGCAGGACTGTCTGGTCCCAGGCACAATGCCTCTCATGCAGTAACAAACAAGGTTTGCTCAGCCTTCCTCTGCAAGTGGGCTGGGGGCGTAGCCTGTCACCTACACCCCTGCAGAGATGACTCACCTTCCAGAGAAAGTAATATGCTCACCTAAGCAAAGATGCCTGGAATATGACTAAGGCTTCTATCAAGTTCAGTCTGTGAAATAAATCAGATCTTTGGCTGACTGCAAATTCACTCTATTACTTAAAACTCAGTCAAGTCTGGGAGCTCTAGCTCGGGAGGTAAAGGTTTCATTTTCATCTGAACTGAGTGCAACATAGAACTCGACATCCGGTGATCTATTTTTTCTAAAAACTAGGTTCACTTTAGAAATGACTATCAATCATCAATAAAGCTTCCCCAACAAAATGCTATTTAATGGGAACATCAGTTAAAGCCCAGTATTTTCATTTTTTGCTTTTTAAAAAAAAATTAAAATTAATTCAAATTGAGATTATTTTTCTTCAAACAGAAATGTGTCCAATCCATAACCATCTGCAGGGAATCAAATATTTTGTGCTAAAAGAGACCAGGTATCTAGGGATCTCAGGAGCTTTCCCTACCATCTCCTTCAAGATAAGATCCAATCCTAATCATTTACACCTCTGTAACCTTCAAATGTAAAATCAGGGATAAATTAGCTTCCTCTACTTTAAAAAAAAAGTGCTAATAATCTGGGGGGGCGGGTAACAAGCATTGTTTTATTACATAAAAGAAGAGAGGCAAGAAATAAATTATTTTTCCTTTTATTCAAGCATCTGTAAAAGGAAGGGGTTGGACTAGCTGCTCTCTCAGGTCCCTTCCTACTCTAAATCCTATGATCTTATCTCCCAACACTTACGAGAAGCAAATGAAAAAGGTCATGTTAAAGTATTTTATGGTGGGCATTATTAACCTTTTATCCCGATATGCCAGGTACTTATATTAAAGTAAATAATCTGCTTTAGTAAAGATCAAAATTGAGAGGTTGGTAGAAATCTGTCCTATATTGTGCATGCATTAGTAGAAAAAGCACTGAATTGGGAATCTGAAAATGTGGGTTCTATTCGGGCCATGCTAGTAACTTCCCATGTGACCTAGTCCAAATTACTTAAATCTTCTGTTCTTCATTTCTTCCAATCAGCAAAACAAAGGTAAATCCTTGTTCTCTTCTTATTTCACAAGGTTACCATGATAGCCCCCAATTGGAAACTAAGAGGTTGGCCTAATATTGGAGAATGGTTAAACAAATCATGGTATATGAATATAGTAGAATATAATTATGGCATAAGAAATTATGAGGTAGAAAGTTTCAGAAGAAATTGGGAAGATCTTTACAACCTAATGCAAATTAAGTAAACAGAATAACATTGAATTATAAAATGATAGTACTGAGAAAAAGAACTTTGAAAGACTTAAGAACTCAGTTGGACACAATAATAAACTAAAAATTCAAAAGAATGAAAATGAATCACACATCTTACCTCCTGACAGAGATATGGTGAACTTAAAAATAAATAGACAAACATACAGTTTTGAACATGGTTATGTGGATTCATTTTGCCACACTATAAAAATATGTATTGAGGGATTTTTTTAAATTGCTCATTGGGGAGGGGAATAGTAGGTAAGAAAAATTAATTTAAAAAATACTATTTCTTGAAAAATAAAAATAATAAAAAGGTTAACATCAAAATTCATGATATGAATACAAATTGCTTTATACAGCTCTTTGGTGCTGTATAATTTTAAGGTGTTATTTTTATTAAGAGGTTAAAGTATGTCAAAAGAAGGAAAAAAAAAAAGGAAAATGGGAAACCATAAAATGTTGGCAGTACTGTTTAAAATCTTCTAGTCCAACTCCCTTATGCTACAAGTAAGGAAAACCCTCTAAACTAGACAGAATATAATGAAGGAAAATACAGGGCATTAAACATATTTTTCCTAGGCATTAATAAAAGAAATCTAAAACATAGAATGGAAAACACATAATGGGAAGCCCAGTTCAAATGAAATTTTCTTTCCACAATTTGCGGATCACCTGGCCTATCATTTTCTAAACTACTAGCTTCTACTTTTTGTTTTTTATGTAAACTTAAACCTTTAACAAGAGTATTATTTTAAATGATCATCCTAATACACAGGGATATCTCCATCCCATCTTACCTCTCATATGGACACAAAGGGCTAAGTTACTTTCTTAAGAGTTCCCAGGCCCAATGTCATGGACTTTTTGTGTGTGTGTGTGTAATACACCCTATCAATTTCACACTGCTATCATCGAAAGTGCCTAATATGTTCAGATGTTTTCAGTTTAACTGAAATATTAAAATGAAGCAAACAGGAAGCATCAGAAAAAACTGCGGTAGTAACTTATTAATCATGAAAGCAGAATTTTAGTTGCATTTTAACCTTTTGCCAGGAAAAATAAATCAGCTTTTAAATGATAGAGTGATTACTAGACAAATGCTGCTACATGCCATCTAGATGATTAAATGAATTTTTTACTTTCTTTAGGCATGAATTTGTATTAAAAGAGCAGATTTTTTTCTCAAAAAACCTTGTCAGCTTCATCAACACAAGTGGGTTTGCTATCAAAGATATGCTAAAAGTGACAGTTGCCACTATGAAATAAGAAAAAAAGGAAATTTAAAGTAACAAATCAAAGTGATAGAATCTACTACACCTATGTCAAGATCAAGCAAAAACACCCCTCAATGAAGTTCCACAACTCCTTTAATTCTACCAAAGAATATAGGAAGAAAAGGAAAGTTCTTCCCAGTATAGCATTTTCATCATTCATCTAAAACTAGTCAGTGGGAGTGAAGCAAATAAACTAATAAGGACAGCTTATCTTCTCAGCAACAAATGACACACCACTCCAGACAGATCGCTTCTCAAATAAGACTCAAAATGAGGAACCAAACCTCCATCTGGTGAAGGGAACAGGCTCAACTAAACATTTTTATTAACACGAAAAATAATCTGGCAGGTTTTTAGGGACTGAGATGACACTGACCACTTTTATGCTCTTTATGAAGGCTTAAAAAATCCTTCAGAATTGTTCCTTACAAAGTAAAAACCTACTTAACTCTGTGACCAAGAGCAGAGATCCCCAGTCTTTTTGAAAAAAAGCAAATCTTTCTTCCTGAAAGTGCAGCCTAATGTACTTATTTTTAACATTTAAAAAATATTTTTTTAAAAAGTAAAATTACAATTATGTTTTGAGAACTCTTCAAGAACTGTCTCCTCTGAGATAAAAATGATACATGTTGATGCATACATTAGAGGAAGGTGTTCTTATGCAAGGGTGTGTGAATTTGTTGAAAAATTTTTTAATGTAGTTTAGTATAATTAGTTTCCTTAGTAGTCTAATGTATTTTATTTTGTGTACGTATAAACATTATTCTGAGATGGGGGGGGTTTCCATAGTTTTTTTTTTTTTTTTTTACCAAGATGCATAAAGGGTCCACACAAAAAAGCATTCCCTAAATTGGGATTTGCTGAACTCTCTGACTCAACTAAAAAACAAATGAGAAAATGAGATTTCTGAGAAACAAAACAACCCACCAACAATAAATGTATTTCAATTAAGTCAAAAATCCCTTTTTAAGTATGAAAGTTTCTGGCATACAGTAGGTACTTTATGACAAAGCTGACTGACATCCAATATTAAGACTGCCCTTTCTACCTCAAACATTTTTTCTATTCCAAGATTTTAAATCTACAAGTTGATGGATTCTGGAACTGGGAGTCAAGAGACCTGAAGTCTAGAATCTTATCTCTGCCACTTAATGAGCTATGTTCCTTAGACGAGTTGGGTTTTCTTTCTGTCTTACTTTCCTTACAGAGAAATTGTAAAAAACAAGGTAAAATCGATGGAAAACAGATTAGAAAAGTTCAATTCAACATGAACATTTATTAAGGGCTTACAGGGTATAATGTAAGCTCTTTGAGGGCAGAGGCCTTCTATGTTTTTTTTTTTGATAATCCAATCAGTCTAGCACAGTTCCTCCTGTGATAACCAGCAAATTACTTGTTGAATTAAACTATAAAGCACTACTGCAAGGCTTATGCCACCTTTCAAATAAAATATAATTCAAAATAATATGATAAAATTATTAAAATAAAATCCCTGCCCTACGAGTAGAAGAAATAAAGCAAGATTCCAATGTAAAAGCATTAAATTTCTGAAAGACCAGTTTGAGACTAAGATTGTGAATCTCTCTCCTGAAATAATCATTAAACTGACAGCCTAGATGGCTCTCCGGTCCGATACCACATCCAATTTCATTTGCATTTATAGGAGTTGTTAAATCATCAGGATGCTTCACAGTTATCTTGATCTTCACTGTGTATCCCCAGGGCCTAGTAAGGATCTGACCCATCTTAGGCACTTAAGGAACGCTGGTTGAACAGCACTGAATTCTTTGTTTACATTTTTAACCAGGAATACGGGACCATTCGGGGAGTTCTTCCTTCCTTCCCTCCCCTCCCTCTTCGTATTCCTTTGCCCACTTGGGCTGCGGGTATTCTCTTGCCCACCGTCGGGGGAGGCACTTTTCTGAAGTTTCTGAGCCGGCTACGACTCTCGGGCGCGTGTGCCCGCTGCCCCGCCGCTCAGACTCGGGGCCCCAGAAGCGGGAGGGGGACCCTCACTCTATGCGGGCCGCGCGTACCGTACAGAGATCCCGGGCCGGATGCGAGGAGGAAGGGTCGGCACAGCCTCGCGACGCGGCTTCCGAGGCTCCGGGGCCAGGCTCCCCGGAGGGAGGACGTCCGGGCGCTGACACGCGTGGGGTTTCGCCACGGGAGGAGATCAGGGCCGAAGGAGGGGCTCCTGGGCAGCCAGGCACCCGCGCCTCGGGGGGCAGCGCCGGGTTCTGAGCCGGGGCAGGGCAGGTCCGCGGGCGCCTCGCTTAGGGGAGCCGGGTCGCCATCCGAGGAGGCCCAGGGGGTGGGGGGAGAGCGGGCGCCCCCGCCGGGGGCGACCCCCGAGGCTGGGGGCCGGGCCGGGGTGCAGGGGGGCCCGGCAGCCCAGGGTCCTCGCCGCGGAGACGCGCCCCCGGCGGCCAGCCTGCCCGCCCAGCGCCAGATGCCCCCCGCCGCCGGGCGCCGCTCTCTGGCCTCCGTGGGCGGCCGCCGTGGCCGCGCCGGCTGGGCTCCGACGCCTTCCCCGGACGGCTCGGCGGGGCTCGGCTCCGGGCACCCGCTGGGTGCCGCCCCCAGGCTCCGACCTCGGCCTCGAGTCCCGCCTCTCCGCCGGCCCCCGCCGCGCCCGCTCCTTCCACGCGTTCTGCTCGACTTTCGACTTTCGGGGCGGCGACCCGAGCGAACCCCAAACTGGCGAGCGGCGGCCAATAGCCCACCCTCTTCCAAGTCGCTCCGCCTCCTGGGAGCGCTGATTGGTGGGGACGCGACCTATCAAAAATGGGCGTTATTTCCGGAAAAAGACTCGCGGAGGCTGAGAGAGCCAGCTCCCGACTGGAGGTGGCGGCGGCGGCCGCAGGCCCGGTCCAAGCTCGGGCAGGGGCATGGGCAGCAGCTGCGCATGCGCCGGCCTTTCCCGTAGCTTTCCGGAGGTTACGGGAAGGAAGAGTGACTTTGCGCATGCGTGGGCTTTCGTTGCCTTGGAGACGAATCGCTTCCCAGGGAGGGTTGACCTCCTCCCTTTCTGTTCCTTCCCAAGCCATAGAAGCCACTAATGCGTAGTAGAAAACTTGGATTGAGCCTTAGAGAAACAGGGTTCGAGTCCCAGCGCCGGTACTTATCCACCGCGTGCACCTGCACAAATCACCTGAACCGCTCAGGGCCTCCGCTTCCTCTTCTGTAAAGGGGGCTGACATTCATGCTTTCTGCCTTAGGAGGTTCCAGCTCCATCATTTAAATCCTAAAATGCGAGCTATTATTATTATTATTATTATTATTATTATTGTTGTTGTTGTTGTTGTTGTTAACAACGCCAGGCACAGGGTCAGAGATTTAGAGCTGAAAAGTCCTCATTTTAAACCAACCTATGAGAACCCGAGGTCAAGCGAGATTAAGTGACTTGCTACAATCACAGAGTTGACAAAAGCCTGAGACTCCTGGTCCAGTGCCTTTTTTTTTCTCTTCTTTAGATTTTTTTGCAAGGTAAGGTTTTTGCCCAAGGTCACACAGCTAGGTAATTATTGTCTGAGGTCACATTTGAACTCAGGTCCTCCTGACTCCAGGGCCGGTGCTCCTAGGCCAGCTACCCTTGGCCCAGCGTTCTTTCCATGATCATGATGCCTCTCAAGCACATAGGACCAATGACTGTGTAAATAAATTAATAAATGCTAGCAGAGGAAGTGATACTTGTCAGGTTTTAAAGAATGGCTAGACAGGAATTCAGCAGGTGAAGAGAGGTAAGGACACACTTGGAACATTAGCAAAAGTGGTGGACCTTGAGTCAGAAAGACTAGTTTAAATCCAGCAGCACATTTCCTGGGTTCCAGCTTGCCTCAGTTTCCTCATCTGTACATATCTCTCAGGCATAGCATGTGCCTCTCAGGATTGTTGTGAGACTCAAATGAGATAGTATTTGTAAAGATCTTTATAAGTAATAGCTACTACTATTTGGTTTTATATCAACTTAAGCCGTTTAATCATGGCCTAAGAAAAACTGACCTAACGGGACCCCTAAGGTTATTCCATTATCTGGTAATCTTGGTCACAAAGTAAGAACTGATGATAGAGTGTGAGTGGAAGCTCATTTTAACAACTGGTAAATAATAATAATGAGAACTCATATTTGGACTCAGAGTGGTGATGGTGGATAGTGGGCTCTGGAGTCAGGAAGACTCGGAGTCAGGGCTTGTCTTTGACATGTAGGCTATGTGCCCTTGGAGAAGTCATTTAACTTAGTGTTCCAAGCAGCTCTCAGTAGGCAATCTGCATAGGTAGGAGGGAGTTTCCTCACATGAATGAAATCATAAATCTAGACTAAAAATAACTCATTTATATAACACTTTAGACGTTACTGTGTAATACAGTGAAAAGAATGCTGTTCTTTGATCTAAGTCTACTCATTTGTAAAATGAGATTAGACTAGATGACCTCTAAAGGCCCCTTCCTGCCCAAACTATTACATTAATTCCTGCTAGATAGTCTAGCTCCTATCTTCCCCCATCAATATCAGAACATTCCTCCTTATGTAATAGAGATCTGGTCATATCATCCCTCTGATTAGAAATCTTCATTGAATTCTTAGGAAAGTTTGAAATCCTTTTGCCTGGCATTCAAACCCCTAGTAATCTTATATTAGTCTATTGTTCCTCCTTTACCTTTTATTACTCTTCTCCACATACTGCACAATATAGCTAATTACTTTGTGACATTACTTAGATTTCTTACTATGTTCAAAGTGTCTCCCTTCCCTTCTTCACCTGCTGAATTCCTATCTAGCTATTCTTTAAAACCTGACAAGTATCATGTTCTCAAAGAATGGTCCAATTGGAAGAGGTTTCAGAGATCATTTTGATTACTTCAGCCAGGTTCTGCTGGAAGATTTTGCATCATCACTCTTGCAGCCCATCTCATCTATGGACAGATCTTTTTTTTTTTGGTGGGGGGGAGAGAATTGAGGTTAAATGACTTGCTCAGGATCACATGGCTAGTAAGTGTCTGAATTCATATTTGAAATCAGATCATCATGACAACAGATATATTTTTTTTTGTTTTTAACAGATCTGATTTTGAGAAAAATATTTCCATATGTGGAATTTAAATCTTCTTAACAACTTCCACCCATTACTACTAGTTCTGCTTCTTGGGTCAAATGGAGCAACTCTTATCCCTCTTCTACATGACAGCTCTCCATATATTTGAAAAGTTATCATTTTTTAGCTTTCTTTTCTTCTGGTTAACCACCCCTATTTCCCTCAACCCTCTGATGTGAGGGTTGCTGAACTCTTTTCAGGGCTGCTTTCCACCTTTGATGTCCACCTGAGCTACCTAACTCTCACCCATGGCTCTAAGATGCTGTAGCATGTATAGTGTTTCACCAAAAGGGCTAAATCAAGTTGAGGGTAACTGAGGGAATCTGCCCCAAGCATGTGAAATCTTCCACTGGTGGAATGAGTGAATGAGAACACTTTGTTCCAATGGCTATGAAGGCAGCTGAAGCAGGGATTATGATGTGGTTAGAGCTTGGTTAGCCATCAAAGATGCCAAGGTCATCCTTTGTACCAGTTGTATTCAGTCTGTCTTGCAACTGGACCATGATGAAGTAATAATTCAAAGTGCTTTTATACTGTGCAGAAGGCTATTTATTGGCTAAAGACATATGATGCATCTCAACTACTTAGTGCTGATTGAGCCACATTGATTAGGAATAGGGATATGATTCTAGAGAGATGAACTAAACACTTCCATAGTATTCTTAACAGATTATCATCAATGAATGCAGAAGAGAGTGATATTGACAATTTCATACAACTCTGCCTCACTTAAATCCAATTTACACATGAATCAAAAGACATTACCCATACTATTTTAGCTTTCCTATCTCAAAATCCTGTGATGTCAGGCAAGTGATGAAGAAGCAGGTGTGAATACACTGGGAACTGTAATGTATACATACATGCAGGTAGCCCAGGTCATAAGGTAGGCTCACTGGAACCAGCAGTGGGATTTGGCAGCCCCTAGTGTGAGGAAGGGACTAGAAAAGATGCCCTAAAAATTGTCTCCTTACTCAACCCTAACCAGATTACCATGGCAGGTGGAATTGAAACACACAAAAAAACATACAAAAACTTCTTCAAAGAAAATTCCACTTATCATCAGTGCATGGAAAGTACACACACTCATAGACAACACAAGATCCAATAGACCTGAAAGACAAACATCTCTTGTTGCAAGAGAATTCAACAGGTATCATATCCAAATAGCAGCCTGGAATAAAACAAGGTTGGTAAATGAAGACCAGCTTCCTGAAGTCAGAGCTGTATAAATAATTTTTTTCTGGAATGGCAGCAGTGAAGGGGAGCTCATGAAGCTGGTGTAGGTTTTGCAATCAAAACTAATCTAGTCAACAAGCTTGAATATCTACCAAAAGGAGTGAATGACAGGGTCATGATGAGATTTCCACTTGAAGGAAAACATCATGCCATTATCATCAGTGTCTATGCTTCCATCTTGAAGAACCCTGATGAAATCAAAGAAAATTTTTAGGAAGATCTTTATCATCAATGTACCAAAAGAGGACAAGCTTATAATTCTGGGTGACTTTAATGCTAGAGTAGGCTCAGAATACCAAATATGACAGGGAGTCCTTGGAAGGGATAGAGTTGAAAACACTAACTAAACTGCAGTGGTCACTTGCTACTGAAGATGTGCATTATATGACCTTCTCATCACAAACACTGTCTTTACCTAAATATAATGAAACTTCCTGGATGCATCCTTGCAGGTATTTAATCGACTATGTGATTGTAGGGAGGATAGATGGGATGTGAGAGTGACAAAGATAATATGTGGTGTAGAGTGCTGGATTGATCACAGACTCATCCTTTTCAAGCTAAATATTCACATTTAACTGAAGTGGCAGCCCCAAAACAAAATGACTACCAGAAGAATTAATATCAAGAGAGTAGAGTGCATCTTTGAGCAGGAATAGTTTGTTGCTAACTTGGGAGGGAACATACAGTTGGGAACAGTGGAGTAGAAAAATGTTGGCAGTTTTCAGAGATTTGGTGTACGGTACTGCATATAGGCTCCTCTGGGTCAGAACACTCGCAAACTTCAAGACTGGTTTAATGAAAATGATGGGGAAATACAGAAGTTGGTAAATAAAAAATGAGAATTCCCACTGGGTTTATCAGCAGGGTAATTCCTCTGTTTCTAAGAAGGCAGCATTTAATTCCATCAAAAGTAAAGTAGAGCTAGAGAGATGCAGGACTCTTGTTTTAGTAAGAGCACTGATGAAATACAGTTTTATGTAGATAGTAACAATTCAAAGTGTTTTTATACTGCATGGAAGGCTATTTATTGGCTAAAGACATATGATGCATCTCAACTACTCAGTGATGATGGAGCCACATTGATTAGGAAGAGGGATATGATTCTAGAGAGATGAACTGAACACTTCCATAGCATTCTTTTTTTGGGGGGGGGGGGTGGTTTGCAAGGCAAATGGGGTTAAGTGGCTTGCCCAAGGCCACACAGCTAGGTAATTATTAAATGTCTGAGACCGGATTTGAACCCAGGTACTCCTGACTCCAGGGCCGGTGCATTATCCACTGCACCACCTAGCCGCCCCTCCATAGTATTCTTAAAAGGTTGTCATCAATGAATGCAGAAGTCACTGACCATTTACCTCAAGTTGAAGTCAATTCGTCCCTAGCTGAAATTTCAACTGAAGAAGAGGTTTTGAATGCCATTAGGCTCCTTTCATATGGCAAAGTACCTGGTGCTGATTCTATTCCAACTCAGATTTACAAGGTTGGGGGGTCTATTGCTCATACAAAAAATTTCCAGGCATGAAGAGGTTATCCCTCAGGAATTCAAGGATGCCTCCATTGTCCATTTCTATAAAGGTAAAGGGAATAGATTGTCCTGTGACAATCACAAGAGTATTTTTCTTTTAGCCATTACCAGAGTCCTTCTCAATGGCTGATGTTTCCCTTGGAAGATGGTCTCCTCCCTGAGAGCCAGAAAGACTTCAGAAAGGGTAGAGGAACAATCGATATCATGTTTGCTGCCTGACAACTCTAGGAAAAATACCAGGAGTAAAACAGAGGTCTGTATACAACATTCGTAGATCTGACCAAGGCCTTTGATACCATCAGTCGTGAGGGCTTCTGGAAAATCATATCAAAAGTGATTGCCTAAAGAAGTTCATCGATATTGTACATCAGTTTCATGATGGCGTGCTTGCCTAGGTTCTGGACAATGCTCTCATGATTTCCCAGGCACCAATGGAGTGAAACAAGGATGTGTCTTTGCTTCCATGCTTTTTAGCATGATGTTTTCAGTCATGTTACCAAATGCCTCCACTGAGTATGAATAACAGCATCAAGGTCAGCTGTCACACTTCTGGTAAATTCTTCAATTTGAAAAGGCTTCAAGCCAAGACCAAAGTAGAGACAATATGGTGCATGATCTTCTGTTTGCAGATGATTGTGCACCCAAAGCAACATCTGAAGCTGAAATGCAACAAAGTATGGATCGATTCTCTGCTACTTGTGCTAATTTTGGCCTAATATCATTGTAGTCTGGGTTAGAGAAGGATCAGCTATAATCTATATTCCCTGCCCCTTTCATTTTTTTTTCTTCTTGTAGGTTCATGGCCATGAAGATAGATCTCCTCACTACCATTACTATCCCAATGTGAGTGTCTGGCTTACCTGTTTTCTCTTATGAGATTTCAGTTATCTCCCTTTCTTTTGTATTAAAAGAAAAATAAGTATTTTCAAACATTTTCACAGCCTTGCTTTTCCCAAGAGGCAGGTAGGGATAATACCCATGTCCCTTTTCCATTGGTGAATATTTTTCCTTTGGATCTGCTACATTCCTCCCTTGGGTTAGCCTTTATAAATTTCCTGCAAAATCAGCTGTGGTATACTCAACATCTGGAATTATATATCAAAGAATCTAAAGAAATATCAGTAATTAAAAGAACAAAGAGTCCTGGGTGATTTTCATACAATTATACACTGATAAATATATACAAAAGACAGCAGTGCAAAACATCTCTTGATTAATCTATTTCAGGGACAATAGGTCTAAAGCACATGCAGAGTTTTAGACCTATTGTCCCTGAAATAGATTAATCAAGAGATGTCACAATAGTATGAATGTCACAATAGTATGAATGTGTCACAATAGTAAATGTGTATCAAAAGAATGCAAGCAAATATGCATAACATCAAAACAGAAAACAATACTAACATGAAGAAAATAGGCAAAGCAGAATAAATATTCAAATAAATAAGCCATGAAAGTATGTCTAGTTAACAGACAGGTTGCTGGTGGGTTCTTATTCTTTGTTATCTAAGAAGATCACAATAACATCACTAGGCTAGAAAAGTTGAGGTCAGAATGCTTCATCACAGTTGGGCACAAATAGTCCATGTGAACACCTGGGTCGTTCCTCTAAGCTTATGCATCTCACGTTTCCTTTGAGTTGCTTCCATTCTGCCCTGCTCATAGAGCCCAACACCATCTTGGTGTGCTGTGCCAGTGTTTCCCATGCTACACAATCAATTCCAAAGTTCTTAAGAGAGACCTTCAGGATGTCCTTGTATCACTTCTTCTGACACCCCCCCCCCCCGCCTTGTGAGTACTTGCCCTGTGTGAGTTCTCCATAAAGTAGCCTGGCATTCTAACAATGTACCCATTGTAGTTGGGCTCTCTATAGTAACATTTAAATACTCTGCAGATTAGATCCAGAAAGACCTCAGTGTCTGGTATCTTCCAGTGCCAGGTGATCTTCAGAATCTTCCCAAGACAATTTAAATGGAAACGATTCAGTTTCCTGGCATTGCGCTGGTAGACTCTCTCTCTTTTTTTTTTATTTTTTTTTTTTTTTTAGATTTTTCAAGGCAACGGGGTTAAGTGGCTTGCCCAAGGCCACACAGCCATAGGTAAGTATTAAGTGTCTGAGGCTGGATTTGAACTCAGGTGCTCCTGACTCCAGGGCCAGTGCTCTGTCCACTGCACCACCTAGCCACCACGGCCCCCCCCCCACTCTTAAGGTTTTACAGGTATACTACAATGAGGTCACCACAATGGCTCTGTAGTCCTTCAGTTTAATACCTCTTCTCTTCCACACTTTCTTTTGAAGCTTCCCAAACACTGAGCTAGCTCTGGCAATGCCTGTAACAGCTTCATTATTATTGAGTACCTCCCTGGAAAGTGTCCTGCTAAGGTAAGTGAACTTATCCTTAGTATTCGAAATTTCTCCATTTTCTGTAACTGATGGTTCCATAAATGGATGGTGTGGTGCTGGCTGATGGAGACCTATGTTTCCTTGGTGCTAATTGTTAGGCTAAGGTTAGCACAGGTATCAGAGAATCGATCCATGTTTTGTTGTGTCTCAGCTTTAGAGGATTCACTGAGTACACAATCATCTGCAAACCAGGTAGTGCACCAACAATATCTACATACATGTGCATCCATTTGTCTAGCTTCCTTGATAACAGTGAAAGTTAGGCTGGGCCTAGCCCTCCTGAAACCCATTGGCATAGAATGCTCCTCTAACTGAGCTGGTTGATGGTACGACTGGGTTTTATTCTCATCAGAACAGAACAATACCCCTGCATTCTTCCCTAGTGGGGGGTCCCAGGATGGCTAGCAGTGTTTCTATGCCCTGTGGAGAATGTCTGTACCCTAAGATTCTTTAAGGCTGAAGTTCTAAATAGATAAAGTATTGACTCTGGATTTAATCCCTTCCTCTGATTTGAATTGGTTATTGAATTAAAGCTCACAGTCTTCCTCTTTTGAAGCGTTTGTTCCTGAGTCATTGTCAGATAGTTTTTGTACTATCAATTAATATATCAATCAGTCAATAATTCAACCAACAAGCGTTAAATGTTGGTTTTTATATTTTAGTATAATATATATTTTATATTTATTATATATTTCTATATTATAATGCATATTTATTTTAGTATGTATATTTATTAATCAAGCATTTATTAAAAGACTGTGCCAGGCTCTGGACCTAATGCTGAGGCATTGAGAGTTTACAGTATAATAGAGGAGGCAACATGCACATAACCATGTGCCCACAAGATACGTACAACTGTGAATGAGAGGGAATCCTAAAGGGAAGGCTCTTTTAGTAAATGGGGAAGGGGGAAAGGCCTCTTGAAGATGGTGGTATTTGAACTGAGTCTTAAAGGAACTCAGGGTAGCCAGGAGGCAAAGGGGAGGAGAGACAGCATGTCATGGGTGGGGCACAGCCAAGGCAAAGGTCTGGAACCCAGAGATGGAGCATCATATGAGAGGAGTATCAAGAAAGTCAATGTAATTAAATCATGGAGCTTGTAAAGTGTCAGAAGACTGGAGAGAGAGGAAAGGGCCAGTTTGTGAAGGACTTTAAAAGGGAAACAGGATATTAAATGTGATCTGGAAGTGATTTTACTGAATTTTACTGGAAGTGAATTTGCTGAAAAGTGTTTTTAGGAAGATCTTTGGTTTTTGAGTGAAGGATGAACCAAAATGAGGAGAAACTGGAGGTAGGGAGACCAACCTGCAGGATTTTTACAATAGCCAAGGTGTGAGACAATGAAGGTCTGTACTTGGGTATTGGTTATGTGAATGAAGGGAATGGCATATATATGAGAAAGATTGTGAAGGTAGAAACAAGACTTGGTAGAATGAGAGAGACATGAATATGGGGGAGTAAGTTGTTGATGAAGATGGTGCTGGCCTTGCCAGTAACAGTGAATCCCAGAAGAGGGTTTCTATTTTTAGACATGTTGAACCAAAAAATAATTGGTGATGTTAGACTGTAACTCAAGAGATAAGTAAGGGCTAGGTATATAGATCTGGGAATCATTTGAATAGAGATAATAATTGAAACTCATGAGGGAGCTGATGAGAGAGTGGTGAAAAGAGAGGAAAGTCCAGGACAGAGTCTTAGAGGATACCCACATAATGAAAAACCAGCAAAAGAGACTGAGAAAAAGTGGTCAATTATGTAGGAGAACCAAGAGAGTGCAAATAAGAGCAGAAAGTATCCTAGAGGAGAAGGTTGGTCGCCATTGTCAGCAGCTGCAGAAAATTCAAAAAGGATGAGGAATGAGAAAAGGCCATTAGGTTTGGCAATAAAGACATCACTGGGGACTTTGAAGAGAGCTAAATGATGTGATAATGAGGCAGAATGTAGAGGATTTAGAATGGCACAAGAAGAAACGAAAAGGGCACTGGTTATAGATGATTTTTTCAAGGTATTTAGCCAAAAAGGGGAGGAGAGATAGCAGAATTTTTTAGATGAGGAGACATAGGAATGTCTGTAAGCATCAGAAAAGGAATCAATAAATGGAGAGACAGATCAAAGAAAACAGTGAAAACATTTGTAGTGCAAAAATCTGTTGGAGAAGACAGGAGGGGATGGGATCAAGGATGTATACATAGAGGATTTGGATTTGGCAAAAAAAAATTTTATTAAAAATTATTCTAAGCTGAAACACCAAATAAAGTAAACATTTCCGTATATGTATATATGTATATATATAAAATCTATAAATAAAAGATAGAAGATTGTGCATAAAACTACAAATCTTTTTTATATAGATCTTGTTTTAGAAAATCTTTTTTAGTATGGTATCAACAAATATGAGCATTTCATTAAGTGAAATACAGAAAACAGTTGCATATGAAATTGTAAATTCCCAATATTTCTAATTAATTTTTTCAATCTTTTTATACAAATTTAATATGGTAGTAGCAAAATCATCCTGCTTGTCAATGTCCCCATTCTAAATGGGAAGCACAGAACTTGGAATCCTGAAGACTGAGTTCAAATATGACCTCAGACATATACTAGCTGTGTGACCCTGGACAAGTCACTTAACTTTTGCCTGCCTCAGTTTTCTCATCTATAAAATGAGGATAATAACAACACTTCCCATGCAGAGTTGTGAGGATCAAATGAGTTTTGTGCTTAGCATAGTTCTTGGCACATAATAAGTACTAAATAAATGTTAACTACTATTATTAGTAGTAATTGTTAATGTCCTTTTGCTCTCCTCTGAGTATGTTTTCTTTAAATATTTCTATTTATTTGTTTTTCCAACAACATGTAATGGTAGTTTTTACCAATCATTCCTCTGTGTATTTTAAAAATGTTCCATGTAGCACTTTTTGTGTGTGTGTGTGTGTGTATCTTTATCACTCTCTACCAACTCTTCTCATTTCTCCAGAAGCCCTCCCTTGAAACAGATAACTGTAGACAAGCAAGACAGATCAACACATTGACAATGCTTAAAAAAGGTGTGTACTATTCTCTACCTCTTTATTTTGATTTATCTATATATAATCATTTTCTCTTGCACTTCTCCAGCTTTTATTTTTAAATACCTAATAAATTCATCTTTTTTTTTTTTTTTGGCAAGGCAAATGGAGTTAAGTGGCTTGGCCAAGGCCACACAGCTAGGTAATTATTAAGTGTCTGAGACCGGATTTGAACCCAGGTATTCTTTATCCACTGCACCACCTAGCTGCCCCAATACCTAATAAATTCAATAGGTAACTCTCACAGATGTCTTGCTTCTATGTAAATCTTTCTATTCTCTTCTATGCATTAAAAAAATAAAACTTCATTGATCCTTTCTTACTTTTGCCAGCTCTGCCCCTATTGCTTCCTTTTATCTTAGTTCCACATGTCCACTCACACACAAAAATTTAAAAAAACCTTGCAACAAATATGTTTAATTAAAACATGACAGATATTAAAGTATGCTTTGTAACAGATACTCTAGAACTGTGGTTGGTCAATGCATTAATCAGAATTCTTGAGTCTTTCAAAATTGTTTTTATTTACACTATTGTTATTCTCTAAATTGAACTGTTTCTGTTCCCTTCCTTCTGCATCAGTTCATACAAGTTTTCCCATGTTTCTACAAAACTGTTCCTTTCATAATTTCTTTTCTTTTTATTTACTTAATTTTCCAATTAAATGTAGAGATAATTTTCAACATTCATTTTTTGTAAAGTTGCCTCCCTTCTACTCTTCCCTCTCTCCATCCTAAGATAACAAGTAATCTGATATAGGCTATATCCCTGTACAATTGTGTCCCAAAGACTATTTTATGGAGAATTCAAACAGGGCAAGTGCTCACAGTGAGTTCAGAAAAAGGTGAGGATGGTATGATTTGATCTGCATTCAGATTCCATAATTCTTTTCTTAGTTGTGGATGGTATTTTCCTTCACAAGTCTTTTGGAATTGTTTTTGATAGCTGTCTTGTTGAGAAGAACTAAAGTCCTTCATAGTTGATCATTGCAATGTTGCTGTGATGGTGTCCAATGTTTTCCTGGTTCTGCTCACATCACTCATCATCAGTTCATGAAAATCTTTACAGGCTTTTCTGAAATTTGTCTGCTCATTGTCCCTTATAGAGCAATAATATTCCATTGTATTCAAATGCTACAACTTGTTCAGTCATTCCACAATTGATTTGTAATTCTTTGCTACCTCAAAAAGAATTGCTATGAATATTCCTTCTTTGCTTTTTTTTTTTTTATCTTTTTGAGTTACAGTTCTAGTAATGGTATGGCTATATCAAAGGGCAGGCACAATTTTATTGTCCCTTGGGCAGAGTTCCAAATTGCTCCCCAAGTTGGTTGGATACCTTTCATTATTTCTTAAGGTGCAATAATATTCCATCACATTAATATAACCTAATCTTTTTAGCCATTCCTCAGTTGATGGGAACCCCCTTAGTTTCCAGTTCTTTGCCACCACAAAAAAGAGCTGCTATTAATATTTTTGCACATATGGGTCTTTTTTCCTCTTTCTTTAATCTCTTTGAATGGTATTACTGTAGCAAAGGATAATCAAAATTCATTGACATTTTGTACATAATTCCAAATTGCTCTCCAAAATACTTAGACTAATTTAGAACTCTAGTAACAATGAATTAATATTTCTTTGTCATGCAGCTCCTCCAATTATCATTTTGTTACCTTTTTATCTTTGCTAATCTGATGGTTATGATGTGAAACTTCAGAGTTGCTTTAATTTTCATTTCCTTAATGATTAGTGATTTGAAGAATTTTTTTATATTGTTATGGATAGTTTGAATTTTTTCCTTTGAAAATTGTCTGTTCATATCCTTTGGCCATTTATCTATTGGGGAATGGATTTTGTTTTTATATATTTGAATCACTTTTTTACATGTATTGGATATATTTTAATCAGAAGAACTTTTTACAAAGATCCCCCCCAGTTAAGCACTTCTATTCTAATTTGAATGTTGTGTTAACTTTTGTATTATTTTTGCATGTACAAATTAAATTTCAGCTCATCAAACTGTCCATTTTATTTTCTGTGATTCTCTCCCTTCTCATATCCATAGTTGTGAAAGGTATATTTTTTACTTGTTTTTCTAATTTGTTTATGATGTGATCTCATAAATGTAAATCATTTGAAACTTACTTTGGTATATGTATAAACTGACATTAAATGAATAAATATTTACTAAGTACTTATTAAATGACAGTCTCTGTGCAAAGAACTGGAGATTCAAGAGGAGGCAAAAAACAGTCGCTGCTCTCAAGGAGCTCACAATCCAGTGGGGGAGACAACAAACAAATATATACAAACAACTCTACATAGTATAATTAGGAATTAATTAGAGAGAAGTCACTAGAATTAGAAGGGTTTGGAAAGGGTTTCCTGTAGAAGATAGTATTTTTGCTGGGACTTAATGGAAACCAGAGAGGTCATGAGGTAACTATAAGGAGGGGGAACATGGAATAGTCAGAGAAAATGCCTGGAATCTAAAGATGAAGTATGCTGTATGTGGAACATGAGTCCAGTGTCACTGGATTGAGGAGTACATGTTGAAGAGTAAATTGTAAGACTGGAAAAATTAGGTGGGGTTATGAAGGACTTGAACACCAAAAGAAGAATTTTGTGTCTAATCCTGGAAGTTATAGGGAATTTATTGAATGGGGACAAGAGATTGAGGTGACCTGATTGGATGTGTGCTTTAGAAAAATTACTGGTGGTTAAATGGAAGATGGGTTGGTGTAAAGAAAGACCTGAAGCAGGCAGATTAGTGTCAGAAGAGAGAAGGGGGCATATTCAAGAGGGACTGCAAAGGTGAAATGAACAGGTCTTAGCAACAAATTGGATCTGGGGGCAAGAGATAGTGAGAAGTTCAGGAAGACTCCTAGGTTATTAGGATGGGATTGCCTTTAATAGTAATGGGGAGCAAAGGAGGGGAAGAGAAAAGACAATGAGTTCTGTTTTTATAGTGAGTTTAAGATGTCTACTGATCATCCAGTTGGAGATGTTTAATGACATTTGGAGATGATGAATTTAAAGCAGGATAGGTAGATTTGAGAATTGTTGACAGAGGTGGTAAATTCATGGGAGTTGGTGAGATCACCATGTGAAGTCATGTAAAAGAGAAGAAAAGAGGACTTAGGACAGAACTCTGAGACATCTAATGCTTGAAAGAAGTGGGTTTTTTTTTAAGAAAGATTTTATTTATTTGAAAGAGGTTTTAGCACAGGAGACTGATAAGGTTAGAACCAGGAGAGAATAATTTCCCCCAAACCTAGAGAGAACACAGTATCAAAGAGGAGAGGGTGATCAATAGTCTAAGGATACAAAGAAATCAAGGAGTATGAAGACTGAGAAAAGACATTGGATATAGCAATTAAGGGATCATTGGTAACTCTGATGAGATGGTAGAATGATGAAGTTGTAAGTCAAACTAAGGGTTACAAAGAGAATAAGGAGAAAGAAAGTGGAGGCAGCTATTGTATATGACTTTTTCAAAGATTTTAGCCACAAAGGACAGAAGAAATACAGGACTATTGTTATCTTGGATGTAAGGATCAAGTGAGATTTTTTTTGAGGATGAAGGAGACATGATCATATTAGTAGGTAGTAGGAAAGGTTCTGATTGACAGGGAGAATTTGAAACTAAGTGACGGGGGGGCAGTCTGTTAGAAGAGACAGAATGGAATTTAATCATTTTATCAAATAGAGGGGTTAATCTTGGTAAAGACTGAGGCTACCTCTTTATATGAGATAGGGGTGAAGTAAGATACTGGTAGAAGGTATATATAAATGATATGAGATGATGAAGAGGAGAGAAGTAGCCTTAATTTTCTGTAAAATATTTGGCAAGATTCTCAACTGAGAGGATGGGGAAAAAATGAGAGTTCTGAGGAAGGATGAAAAGGTTTGGAAGAGCCACTAAATATAAATATTAGTCTATATCTAATTTCTATTAGACTACTTTCTAATTTTCCCAGTAGTTTTTGTCAAGTAATGAGCCCTTATCCCAATAGTCATAATCAAACATTATACTGCTGTGTTTGTGTGTTTCTGTATGTTATATACTTAATTTGTTCCACTAACTCACCTCACTATTTCTTAAACATTACCTGGTGGTTTTGATGACTCCTGCTTTGTGGAAAATTTGAGATCTGACATTACTTCCCACTTTTTTTATTTCCCTTGAAATTTTTGACCTTTTATTCCTCTAAGGCTACATCTTCATTTGAGATCAGAGCCAAGAAGAAGATAATAGGGGAAGGTGATGTTTTAATTTGTCCTTTATTCTTGAAGAAGACCATGTCATTAGGGAGGTGATGCCATGACAAGCATATGAATTGGATTTGAGTGAGGGGGGTGCTGTGCTAAGTCACAGGACTCACTTTCTCTTCTAGAGCCATCTGGGTCCAGTGGCCAGCTATGAATCAGAATGCCTGGAGATGGCCTTGGATGTGAGACAATCAGGGTTAAATGACTTACCCAAGGTCAAGTGTCCAAGGCTGGATTTGAACTCTCATTCTCCTGACTCCAAGATCAGTGCTCTAGCCATTCTGCCACCTAGTTGCCCTTAATGAGGAAAGATATGTGAATAATGTAAGATGAGAGGAAGAGAAGAGGGAGTTTTGGGTAAATGGCCCTAATTTCTTCATGAAGTATGTATGAGATGAGGTCTTCAGTTCGTAAGGGTGGAATGAAGATCCTAGGGGAGACAAAAGGAAATGAGAAGGTTTAGAACAGCCTCTGAGAAGAGTATAATAGTGAATCAATTAAGGAAAAAAATGATTGCCTTGCTAAAATGAGGGCACAGTTGAAATTAAATAATACATATTTATAGTGGATCTAGACGGCATGGTTTTATGTCAACTTCTATTTGTTTTAATACACTGGAGAGGGAAAGGGCAAACCATTCCAGTATCTTTGCTGAGAAAAATCCCATGGACAGCATTGACATGCTATGGTTCACATGGTCACAAAGAGTGAGAATCAACTGAACAATAACAATGTCTATCTCTTAGGTAAGGGTCCATCCCTATCCAAACTAATCACAGAAGATCCAGGCATTTCTATTGAATCAATCAATTAAAAAAAAACTATGCATGAATAAGTCCTTAGTCTGTTTAAAAGAATCATAGGAGGGTGGCTAGGTGCCATAGTGGCTAGAGCACTGGCCTTGGAGTCAGGAGTATCTGAGTTCAAATCCGGCCTCAGACACTTAATAATTACCTAGCTGTGTGGCCTTGGGCAAGCCACTTAATCCCATTGCCTTGCAAAAACTAAAAAAAATAAATAAATTAAAAAAATAAAAGAATCATAGGGACTCTGGATCATTGGATGAAAGCTGATGATAGGAAACAGAAGCTATCTTGTAACTGACTGAAGAAATAGGACCATACCTTTGGACCTATTTCATGAGTTTCAATTTCATGTACTCCAGCAGCAGTGAAATGGTAGTCATTCCAGTAGTTCAAGTGCCTTGGAGGAGTTGGAAAATCAAATTCCCCCCCTTCTCAATGAATCTTGTGAACTTCCAAAGATCTAGAGTCTTCCAGAGTTGGTAGCAACATTTTTGAAGTAGCAATTTTGTAAATTTTTGCAAAATTATGGCAATTTTATTCCTTAAAGTGCTTTTTCTTCATCTGAGACCAAAGTAAAGAAAGCTATCTAGATGAAATGAGATGTGATTAATATGGATCTATGATTAGCATAGTTGTACATGTATGGCCTATATCAGATTGCTTTCTATCAGGGGGATGGAAGAGGAAAGGGAGATAGGGAAAAAATGCAAAACTCAAAACCTAGCAAAAATGATAGTTGAAAACTATGTATGTAGTTGGAAAAAATAAATTTAAATAATTTTTAAAAATAGATGACATGAAATGAAGAAAGGAGAATGAATACTTTTACTTTATACACTGAGAGCTGAGAGATATATTGAGTTTGAACTAGACTGGTTTGGAAAAAACAACTTCAGGACTCTACAAGGGTAGAGTCTTGAGGCTTTCACTGAGAAGTAAAAAGATTTCAGTAACTGGAGGCTTTGATTTATTCTTTGGTTGCTTATACTCTCTGTTTGAGCTGTCTCCAGAGAACTTGTATGTGCAACAGGGAGAATATACTCCTAGTTTTGGGATATGTTTTTATAACAACTGTCCTTCTTAAATCTGCTTAGTAAACACCCTTTCTGAAAGCTAATTAGACAGATAAAGTCTGATATTCTTTGGAGAAGCACACCAGTTGGGTGACTGTACAAGAAAAACCCTGTCCTCAGGGTTAACTCTTGAGTCCTAGTTGATAGGAATTAGCCATCTCTGGGGACCTGATCCAACAATAGAAGTGAAAGTTGAGGAATTAAATCAGAGAAGGAGCTGCTTAAGAAATGTGTTGTTCCTCATAGATAGAAAATGATTTCTCTTGTCTTTCAAAGCCCAAGTCCAAGCCCAGTGCTTGGCTGAAAATGGGAGTTTTTTAAAAAATTAAATATTTGTTGAATTGAACTGAGTCTGAATCCTTGTCTCCACTAATTCTCTTAGGCTTTGAAACTTGAAACTCTTTGTCTTTCCCATCTCCTGGAATGGGAGTTCTAGGATATGATTATTTCTTAGATGAACAAGGTCTTGAACAAGGTGAGTGTACCTAAACTATTCCAACTCAAAGAAGCCTCCTAGAAGGAAGTGTATTGGTACAGAATCACACTTGTAGATTTCCAGGCCTTTGCTATCATTTAAATGAAATAAAATGTACAATAAAATGTATAAATTAAAATAAATGTAAAATGTGACCCATTGTCTTCTGTAGGAGGTAAACCAGGTTGTTTTGTGCTGAAAGTTTTTTTTCCCTTCCTTTCCAAAAGTTTGCATATGAGAAAAAAGGATAAGATCACACTTTCAAGAAGTACAAGGCAGAATGGGGAAATTCTCAATCATTTTTAATTATAACTGTCCCTTACAGAACACAATATGGGCTTTGTACAGAAGGAGGCAATGGACCTACTAGAATGGTAAGGATGAGATAAAGAGTCTTGAATTGGGGATCAGAAGACCTGGCTTTACAATTTATTTTTGCTACTTACTGTCTTGAGTGTGATCTTGGGCACTTACTATACCAGTATAGGCCTTAGTTTCCCACTCTGTAAGGTCAGGGGAATCAGTCTCAATGGCAACAAAGTTTCCTTTCCAATTTAAATTCCTTGACTATTTTGACTATCACATAGAGGAAACTTGGTCAAATGGAAAGAGGTCTGGGAACATCAGAAGACCTGAAATTTCATTCTGGTTTGATCATTTATTAGTTTTTAACTTCCCTTCTGTAGGTCTCATTTTTTTTTAGGTTTTTGCAAGGCATTGGGGTTAAGTGGCTTGCCCAAGGTCACAGAGCTAGGTAATTATTAAGTGTCTGAGACCAGATTTGAACCCAGGTACTCCTGACTCCAGGGCTGGTGCTCTATCCAGTACACCACCTAGCCACCCCATTTTCTTTTTCTTTTTTTTAAGAAAGATTTTATTTATTTTGAGTTTTATAATTTCCCCCCCCATTCTTGCTTCCCTCCCCCCACCCCCCACAGAAGGCATTCTGTTAGTCTTTACATTGGTTCCATGTTATACACTGATCTCCGTTGAATGTGATGTAGGTCTCATTTTTCAAATAAATAATTGCTTCATGGTTGTTATGAAGATGGAATTTATGAAGCAGTGTGGGACTACTAAAAACAAGTTTATCTTCTGAGGACCCACCTGGCTAACTATATGTGGAGAATCACCAGTAGTAGTTGTTGTCCTGCTAACCTGTGGTAACTCATGAAGCAAAGCAAAGCAAAAAATGTCCTTTATTTCTATGTAGCACCCTTTGTGTTTAGGTATTGTGGTGGAAAAGGGAACAGAGGAGGTTAAAAATCATCACTTTGAAAGAAAGAAACTTCACTTTGACCACCGGTACTCAATTGTGAGATTCTCATGCAACAGCTCATGCCCCATGACCCTAATGCCTTTTATTTACCTTTTGGATTGGGATCAAAGAAACAAAAAAACACAGTATAAATTGAATGCAAGTTGGAAATGTCTTTTGATAGGTTGAAGAGAATTAGCTACACCCTGTTGAGGTTTGGATTTCAGGAGTAAACCAATTTGGAATGTGACATTGTAATAGCAGTCTAACCCAGCAGAGCAACTCCAAGCTGAGCCCTTGAGAGTAAATCAGTTGATGTGAAAATTGGAGGGAATCACTTTATCCTTCCCTTGTCTCAATTAGAAGATGGCCTTGTGACTTTTAAAAGGTCAGATGATGGGGACTTTCAATTGATATTAGAGCAGTGACCCCAAATCATCAGTGACTGAGGGCATTTTTATATCTAGGCTCTCAATGTAGCCAAGGATAAACCAACCCTTTTGGAGTGTGTGTGTGTGTGGGGGTGAGGTTTAGGGAAGATAAATTCAAGTCTTCCCTAACTCACTGAACCTCAGAGTCAATCAGAGCAACACACACCAAAGGGAACTCTACAGAGGAAAAAAGGTTTTCCAGAAATCAGGAGCTCCAGGTTTTGTTTTCTTTAACAATGTGCTTTCCAATACCATGACTGGGTTGAAGAGATCATGAAAAAGGGTAAAACCCCCAAATGTACAAAAATATTCATAGCAGCTTTGTAGTGGCAAGGAATTGGAAATCGAGAGGATGTCCATCAATTGGGGAATAGCTGAACAAATTGTGGTATATCGATGTGATGGACAGCTATTGTTCTATTAAAAATCAGAAGGGATGGGATTTCAGGGAAGCTTGGAAAAACTTGCATTAATTGATGCTGAGTGAGATGAGCAGAACCAGAACATTCTATGCCTCAACAGCAACATGGGGTGACGATCAACCTTGGACTTTCCCACTCCATCAGTGCAATAATCAAGGGGAATCTGTGATAGAGAATACCAAGAACTGTGGAGTTTAAATGAAGACTAAAGATTATTATCTTCAATTTTTAAGAAGTTGTCTTATGTATTACATAATTTTGCTATCTCTAATATTTTATTTCTTCTTTAAGGATATGTTTTTTCTCTCAACACATTCAATTCTGATATATACATATCACGGAAAGACCATCAAATTGTCTTCTGTTGGGGAAGGGGAAAATTATAAAATTCAAAACCTTGCAAAAATGATTGGTAGAAACTACTATTGTATATAATTGAAAGACAAATAAAATATTTATTAAAAATATGTGCTCCCTAAACTTGAAATTATTTGTCCCTGGACTTTGTAGATACTTGTGGGAGGGTGCATCCCAGATTTTTTGGTGGGAAACAGTTTTGTATCAACAGGTTTTATAATCATCTTAGTAAATATCTGTTTCTAATAGCTAATTAATTGTCTGGTTGACAGGTAATCAATGGTAAGCATACCAGTTGGGTGTCCATAAGTGAAATAATAGTAAACCACATTCAACTCCTTGAGGTTACTCCTAGAATACTGAAGGGAAAAGTAGTCAGCTACTCTCTGGTGCTCCAGTTTGCCAATGTAAACAAACCTTAGAGTGAGTCCAAAGGAGGGGCTATAAGAAAGTTGGAGTTAAATGGAAGGATGACTCATAGATACTCCTTGGAAAGGGAATAGTGGATTTAGGGAATAGGAGTTGATATGTACAGATGCTATAAGAAACATTAGTCCATGGAACATTTGGGATAATGATAAGCATTTGCAAAGAGAGCACCATGAAAGCAAATAGAACTAACATAACATCGGTTAAGGAGGATGACAAAGAGAGATATTCTATGAAGAACTTGACTGAACCTCCAAACCAAATCTGGTGACTTCATTGTAAGGTGGGCAAATGTAGAAAAAAATGCCATTTTTAAAAATATGTCAAAGGATACTTGGTACTCAGGCTTTCAGGAAGAAGACTTGTCATTTTACTCTGTTTTAGAAAATTACTTCTCTACTTCAATGAAAATATTTTTCTACTGTTATTTTCCTTTTTCATTCCCTTCTGTTTTTCCTCTAGAGAAGGAAAGTATCAGGAAAAATTGGGGAGGAAAACCTCTAGTAATTTGAGTTCTACAGCCAGTTCTTTTGGGGTGACTAGGTGGAACAGTGGATAGAGCACCCGCCCTGAAGTCAGGAGTACGTGAGTTCAAATGCGGCCTCAGACACTTAATAATTAAATAACTGTGTGGCCTTGGGCAAACCACTTTAACCCCCTTTGCCTCGCAAAAAACCTAAAAAAATTTTCCTTTTGGAGAATCTGATTTTCCAGGTAAACCTACCATGGAAATTCCCTCAAGATTCTAAAATTGCACATAGAAACACAGAGGCAGGCCTGGGACAATTAATAGTGAAATTAATAATAACTATATTATCATTATATAGACAATGCAGGGTGCTTAATAAATACTTGATAAGTGATTAATTGATTGAAGTCTCTATTTCAAATTTAATCTTTTAAATCTCCCCTTTCCATGCATGTAGATAATGCTTTGGATAGAATGCTGAACCTGGAGTCAGGATAACTTTCAGTTCAAATTTGGCTCCAGATACTTGACTAGCTCTGTGGCACAACTCACTTCAATTTTCTCAGCTGTAAAATTGAAATAGTACCAATACAGAGCTAACAGGGTCATTATGAGGATCAAATGAGATGATATTTGTAAATAAAGCACTTAGGAGAGTTCCTGCCTGAATAAATGCTTATTCCCTTCCCTTTCCTTCCCTTTCCAATGTCATGGCTTACAGTCCCTCAATTGAAAATGTTCTCCTCAAAGTTTCTTATGACCTCTTAGCTGTCAAATCTGTTGACTTCTTACCAATCCTCATCCTTCTAGATTTCTCTGAAACATTTGACACTAAGACCTATCCTTTTCTCCTAGATAACCACTCAGTCCTTCAAGTCAAAGCCCATTCAAAGGTTGTAAGATTTTCTTCTTAGCTATCTCTTAAAGAATGCCTGGAATACCATTGTCCACGATGGCAGTACATTCTATATCTTCTGTCTTCACTGTTACCTTTGGGCAAGATCCTATGAATCCAAAGGGACTACACTTATAGGGAATTGATGAGAAGTTCATGTTCATTGCTTTTGGGGGTAGTAGTGACATTCCCTGGTCCTGATTCCATTGCCTTATGTTGGTTTTATAGTTTTCAGAATAGAGGACACAGGTATCCCTGAGTGAGTCAAGTCTATGTATGATCATCTTCTCCAAAGCTAAAAAGAAGGTCACTCTGCCTTATACAAGATCCAACCCCAAGACAAATGTGTTTGACTTTTTATAATGTAGGCTGTCTAGTGGATGCTCTTCCAATTGTTTCAATGCTTTCTGGCAGGCTATCCATTTATCACAGCCCATTTCAGAGCTCTAACAGAATTCTCTTAAAACAATCCAACCCCAATAGACTTTTGACTATTTGGATCTTGCCACCAATCTTGATCCATAGTTATTCACTAACAGGAATTTGAATGGCAAGTTCCCTTTGTACTAAATGGTCCTGCCAAACTTATTAGCAATACCATTGCTATTAAATCAGGACCATAGAACCACTAAAAGCATTCCTGATAAGTCCAGAGTTTCAAGTGTAGGGCTTTTGACTCTTTCCATTAAACAATTCATCTTGTCCCTATCAGATACCATCTAATCTTGTGGTAATTCTCTTGCATTCTTGGCATATTATCTAGTGATCTTTTTTAGGATGAGCAAAGTCTTTTTTAAACAATATTTTATTTTTTTCTCCAGTTACACATAAAGACAATTTTTAGCATTCATTTAAAAATAGAGTTCCAATTTTTTTCTCTTCCTCCCTCATGTCCCCTGTCCCTGAGACAGTAAACAATTTGATATAGGTTATACATGTTCAATCCTGTAAAACATATTAGTCATGTTGTAACAGAAGACACAGCCAAAGGGGGAAAAATTTTTTTATATATATAGTGGAAAATAGTGTTCTCCAATCTGACCTGTCTTCTTTTTTCCAGTTACATACAAAAGTAATTTTCAACATCCATCTATTGTAAGTTTATTAGTTCCACATTTTTTTACTACCCTCCCTTTCCTCCCCACTCCTCATGGCAGTGAACAATCAGGTAAACATTGTACAATTGTGTTTAATATATTTCCATATTAGTTCTGTTATGAAAGAGGAATTAGAACTAAAGTGAAAGAAAACATGAGAAGAAAAGGAAAAAAACATAAAAGAAGTTTTAAAAGTGAATATAGTGCACTTTACTATGCATTCAGACTCCATAGTGATTTTTGTTGGGGGGGTTTTCTGGATGTGGGCTGACCTGTCTTTTCAATGCCATTATCATTAAACATTTATTAAGTACTTTCTATGTTTCAGGTGCAGTGTTAAGTACTAGGGATACAGAGAAATGCAAAATATGGTTCCTGTCCTCAAGCACCTCGCAGTTTAATATGGGAGACAACATACAAACAATTCTGTACAAACAAGGCATATACAAACTTAAATAAGAAGTAATTGACAGAGGTCAGGTACAAGAATTAAGAAAAATTGGGGCCTGAGAGCCCTTCTATGGAAAATGCTAGAGGTAAAACTCTGGAGTCTGAATGCAGAGCAAAGCATGCTATGTTCATGTTTTAAAAACTTCTTTTATGTTTTTTTCTCTCTTTCTCATGTTTCTTTTTTCTTCCCTTAGTTTTAGTTCTTCTTTCACAGCAAGATTAGCATAGAAATATGTTAAATGTGATTTTACAAGGCAGCAAACAGGTTGTACATGTAAAATCAGGTTTAACTTATTTCTATTTTAGTCATCCATATAGACTGACTGTGCAAAGTAGCAGCTATAACTATTATAGCATTAAATTTGCACACCATCAAGTAACTAATTAATAGCTAGTGTTTCATTTAGTATCATTAAAAAGTTTTGTCATATACAAATGTAACATGGGAGTGTAGCAGAACTATTGAAATGGTGATTACACAGAGTGAAAATCCAAATCAAAACAAAAGAAAACCAAAAATGGAAACAAAATTCAAAACAAAATAAACTTTTCAGTAGTAGAAAAAGAACAGAAAATAGCAAAAAGGAACTAAAAGCATATTCAACCAGAAACAGAATTGTACATCAAAAACATAAAATCCAGTGGGCATCAAATCCAAATTAAATTAGGCAGGCAATATATCTTCCAAGTAATGGTGAAACCAGTGAGAAAAATTCAACTCCAAAACATAAAACATGAAATATCAGAAAGAGCATACAAGTTGATTTTTTTAATTAAAATTTTTGTATTACAGGAATCTTTCATTTGTATCAATAATGCTGAAACATTCAGCTTAAAAGAACCACAATGAAAAATTGAAACATTTAATCTCCCAAAAGTGAAAGAAGTTTTTTTTAATGAAAATTTTAAAACAATCTCAGGATGAACCTACACAGCTAATAATAATCAAAGGTTAGAAGCATTTGAATGAAAGAGAAAACTATCTATTCCCTCTCTTTGGACACCAAGCTTAAATGGGGAGAGCCATTTTTCTTTAGCTTGCCTCAAGCTTGCCTTTCTCTATAGACACCATCTTTGTTTCCCTCTCCACCCCAAGGGGAGAGATTTTTTAAAAAACCTATTCAGGAGGGAAAAGGGACATTTGAGGCACCTCTTCCTCTATATGTCACTGCCTATTCGTTCTTTTTGTTCAAGTGAATACACACACACACACACACACACACACACACACACATAAACTTATGTATTTTGTGGCTTTTTTTTATCCTTGTTTTTTGGGGAAATTCTAATACTATTTATCTGTAAAATCTCTGTTTCATATTAGACCCCTATGGTCATCCCAATGATTTAGAAGAATATTTCTCTCCCTCTCTTCCTCCCTTCCTCCTTTTCTTTCTTCTTCTCCTCTTCCACCTCTTTTTCCTCCTCCTTTCTCTTTCTGTCTGTCTCTCTTTCTCCCCCCTCAATCTCTCCTCTCTCCCACTTGCTTTCTGTCCCCTCTTTCTATCCCTGTCTCTCTCTGCCTCTATCTCTGTCTTCCTTATTTGTGCTACAGAAACCATGACTTTATAATCCTCTACTTCCTTTCATTCCTTCAGGGATACACAGAAAATGATATCACAGAAAACTTGTTTCTTTTTGAGAACACATTGCAAATACAGAAAGTGAATGGGCTTTTAAAAAGAAACAGAGAAAGGGAGAGAAGCTAAGTTGACCCAAAAGACAACAAGTGGAAATTTCCTCTTTATCATTGTCAGCAGAGAGGGAGCGACTATTATGGTTGGTTCTCAGTATACTGGGAATAGTTCTAGTCTCTGCCCTCCTCCCTTTGTTGCTTTCTTCAGCTGTAGTATTAATTGCAGGGTGTCTAGTTGGACTTTTCCTTTTTGCTTCTCAGTCACTACTTAAGCAGGGTGGGGAAGACCAGTCTTGTCTCCAGTGCTCACTTCTCATCTTGAAACTTTATTTCTCCCCTATGTTTCAAATAAGAGGAAAAAAGCCTACACTTCCTCCTCACCTCCACTTCTTGGGATCTCTGCTGTCTACTACATTAAGCCTTTCCTGATCCCCCCAGCTATGCTCCCTGCCCAAACTACCCTGCCTTTATTTTGTATAAATTACATATAGAATTATATATGTTTTTGTTCACTGTTCCATTAGAATATAAATTCCTTGAGTTCAGGGACTGTTTCATTTTTTGTCTTTGTATCCTCAGCACTTAATATAATGCCAGACATATAGGGGGAACTTTAAAAATGCTTAAATGTTGTGGTGTTCTTTTAGTTTGTTTGTTTTTTTGGATTTTTTTTTGAGGAAATCAGGGTTAATTAAGTGACTTGCCCAGGGTCACTCAGCTAGTATCTGAGGCTGAATTTGAGCTCGGATTCTCCTGACTCCAGGTCAAGGATTCTGCTACCTAGCAACTCCTATTGACTGTATTTTGTACATATAATACACTGATTATCTGCAATGTCAATACTCCCTCATGTATTCCTTCAGTTTCAGATTCTCTGACTCCAAATTATGATACCTTTTCAGGTCTCTCCCTATCTTTTCTTTCTTTTTCTTTTCTTTTCTTTTCTTTTCTTTTCTTTTCTTTTCTTTTCTTTTCTTTTCTTTTCTTTTCTTTTCTTTTCTTTTCTTTTCTTTTCTTTTCTTTTCTTTTTAAGGTTTTTGCAAGGCAATGGGGTTAAGCAGCTTGCCCAAGGCCATACAACTAGGTAATTATTAAGTGTCTGAGGCTGGATTTGAACTTAGGTACTCCTGACTCCAGGGCCAGTGCTCTATCCACTGTGCCACCTAGCAGCCCCTTCTCCTTATCTTTTCATCCTTTCTCTGCTGCCTCCACCCATGCCCACATCTCCCCATCCCTAAAAACCCCTCAATCAAACAGTACCTTCATGCTTTCCCCATCTCTCTCTTTAACAAAGACTTAAAAAAAACTTGTTGGCGTTCATTGCCTACATTGTTCTACTCTAGCATCTGAACCCATCACTCAATCAAAAATGCTTTCTCTAAAGTCACCAATGTTCATTGCTGAATCTGAGGGCCATGTCTTAGTACTTTTCCTACTTGATCCCTCTGCAGCCTCAGACACAGTTGACTCCCTTCTGCTGCTAGACACTCTCTCTTCTCTGAGCATTTGGGATCCTTTTCTCTTGATTCTTCCCTCACCTCTCTGATCATTCCCCAATATCTCCTGCCCTAAAAGAGCACATAGATCATTCAGTAGAGTTCTGGACCTGGGGCCAAGATGAGTTGAATTCAGATCTGACCTTAGACATTTAAGCTATAAGTAGGACACTGGGCAAATCACTTGACTTCTGTTTGCCTCAGTTTCCTCAATTATAAAATAGGATGATAATCACTTTCCTCTCATTGTTGATGGGAGGATCAAATGAGATAATATTGCAAACCTTAAAGTACTGTATAAACATAAATGCGGAGAGGGAGAGGGAACAAGAATCCTAATTCCTCATGCCAAAAATTAATAATTTGTAAGTATGTTTAAAAAAATATGTATGTAAAATGCTAACCTGACTGTTCCCTACTGAGGGGAGAGGAGTGGGAAGAAAGGGTGGAGGGAAATTTAATAACTTGGAAATATTCATATACAAATGGATGAAAATTTAAAAAAGAAAAATAAAGTTGAAGAAACTGAGGCAAACAGAAATTGCCTAGGGTTACACAGCTAGTAAGTTTTTGAGGCTGGATTTGAACTCATGTCTTCCTGAATCCAGGAGGCTCTCTCCCCTCTGTCACCAGTTGCCTTGCACTATGAAGTAATACATAGATTAATATATATATAGAACTTTAAACTTCATTAGTTACTTTAGGAAATTCACTTTGAAACTTTCATAAAATGCAAATGGAAAAATAAAATATGAATTGGAAAATAAAAGAAATTCACTTTGGATCCTTGTGGAGACAGATTAGAGAGGGAAGAGAATTTTTAGCAGGAATATCAGTAACTTAGTAGTTATATGACCTTGAACAAGGTAGTTCTCATCTCTAGGTGCCAGTTTCTTCTTTCAAAAACATACCAAGGCTTGAATTTATAAGGTTGCTTCAAGCTTCAGTATTCTATAGTACCAAGATTTCCCCATTTATGTATTTTAAGAAGTAGTCTTATATTTCATTATAATTTAGAATTTTATTTTACTTATTTAATGTCATCCTGTCTGATTTGAATACTCTTCTATTTTACTTGAAATCCCCAAGTTCCCCAGGCTGGCCTGTCATAGCCCCCAAGACCATTTACCTTCTTCATCTAGCATGGCTTTCATTGGGAAGCTTATGGACACATTCTTATTTAGATTTTAATAACCTGGTTGTAAAATGCAATATGTCTCTTTGAAAAGATCAAATGTTAAAATCTTCATCTCAGTTAGGCCCTAGACAGAGATATCCAGTTCAAGGATTCGTCAGGTAGCCTAAAGAGGAGAGAGTGGTAGGTTGGGAGTCTAAGGTTCGAATATGAAATTTCATCTCTGCTACTTCCTGACCATACAATTTTGGTCAAGCTATTTAACTTCCTTAGTTTCATCATTTGTTAAGACAGGGATTGGAACTAGACAAGCTTTCAGGCTCCTTCCAATTCTAAATTCTGTGAAACAGTAAGAGTCCTTAATTAGGAGTTTGATTAAAGAAATAGTTTTTTTGGTTTGATGGATAACAGAGGTGATCAAGGAAACACTGATTCTCTGTCCTGCGATACTTCCTGTGGATCTGGGCATGTATGCTTTGATTCTCCAGGGAGGAACACTTTCTGTCCTCCTGCTAAAGGATGTGTGTGTGTGTGTGTGTGTGTGAACAGCCCTCCTGGATAGTTCTCATGTATTCTTCTCCCTGAGGCTATGGTGAAAGAAGATTGATGTCTAAGCCCAAAAGAGTTCTACCAACAGTGCATCAATGTACCTCTTTTTACCCAACTTCTTTAAAATCTGCCATTTTCCTCTTTTGTTATCCTTGCTAGTCTGAGAAGTATGAAGGAAAACATCAAAATAGTTCAGATTTGCATTTCTCTATTACTTTAGTATATATATAATTTTATTTTATTTTTTCTATTACATGCAAAGGTAGCTTTTGACAGTTATCCTTTGTAAATTCATAAGTTCCTCATTTTGTTATCACCCTCCTTTCCTCCCCCCCTTCCCATGGCAGTGAACAATCTGGTAAAATTAGTACATGTCCAATCATGCTTAATATATTTCCCTATTAGTTCTGTTGTGAAAGAGGAATTAGAACTAAGGGGGAAAAAACCATGAGTAAAAAAAAAAAACCCATAAAAAATAAAAATAAATAAACATAATATGTTTTGCTTTGCACTCAGACTATATTTTTCCTATGGATGTGGATGGCATTTTCCATAACAGGTCTCTCAGAACTGACTTTATAATGTTTTTAAAAAATTAAATACGGGGGCAGAGCCAAGATGGCGACAAGAAGGGATCGAGTCTTAGGAGCTCTCTGATAAAACTCATCAGCTAAGGACTCTAACTAAACTTTCAAGAGACAGAACCCACAAAGGGACCCAGTGAGGCAGTTCTCCTACTCAAGGTAACCTGGAAAAGAGCAGAAAGGCTCTGCTCCCCGGGATCAGAGAGGCCACCCGCCAGAGGGGTGGCCCACCAGAGGGGTGGCCCGCCAGAAGGAAAGAACTTCAGCCTCCTGGAGGCAGCCCCAGGGCACTGGGAGTCACAGCTCACAGCAGCGGGGGAGTCTCCTGAGCTGCACCCCAAAGGAGCACAGGGCACAAAGTGGGGGAACAGGGGACCTCTTCCAGAGCAAGCACGTGGAGCCCAGCCCTCAGGGCACATAGCAAGCAGCTTGGTCTTTCTCCCAGACCAGGAAACAGAAGCAGGTAAGCAGGAGCCCCTAGGGCATGAGCCCATTGAGCTGAGGGAGGGGAGTGAAGAGAGACTGCCGAGCTCTGTCCTCAGCCCCAGGAACAGGACTCTGGGGCTCTGACCACATTCAGATCCTGATCGAAGTCTAGGCCCCCCCACAGAACAGCAGCGCCCCCCCTCCACCTCAGCCCCGTGGCAGAGGGAGGCGCTTATGGTCATTCACAGACCAGGAGGGAGGACAGAGTCTCACACACTGAGACCCTTGTGGGAGTGTCCCAAAAGCTCAGGAAGCACCTCAAACCAGGCCCAGGCTGGGAAAATGAGCAAGCAGAGAAACAAAAGGAAGACTATTGAGAAATATTTTGCAAATGAGCCCAAGAAGGATCAAAATACTCAGTCTGAAGATGAATGAGGAAGCACAAGCTCCTGCATCTAAAGACTCCAAGAAAAACAGAAATTGGGCTCAGGCTATGACAGAGCTCAAAAAAAGACTTTGAAAATCAAATGAGGGAGTTGGAAGAAAAACTGGGAAAACAAAGGAAAGAGATGCAGGAAAAACATGAAAATGAAGTCAGCAGCTTAGTCAAGGAAATCCAAAAAAAAAAAATGCTGAAGAAAATAGCATGCTAAAAAACAGCTTAGGTCAAATGGATAAAACAGTTCAAAAAGTTATTGAGGAAAAGAATGCTTTAAAAAGCAAAATTGGCCAGATGGAAAAAGAGATAAGAAAACTCTCTGAGGAGAACAAATCCTTCAGACAAAGAATAGAATTCAGGGAGATTGATGAATTTACCAGAAATCAGGAATCAATACTTTAAAACCAAAAAAAATGAAAAATTAGAAGAAAATGTGAAATATCTCATTGAAAAAACAACTGATATGGAAAACAGACTTAGGAAAGATAATTTAAAAATTATTGGAATACCTGAAAGTCATGACCAGGAAAAGAGCCTTGACATCATTTTCAAAGAATTACTACAGGAAAATTGCCCTGATATTCTAGAAGCAGAGGGCAAAATAGAAATGGAGAGAATCCACCGATCCCCCCGAGAAAGAGATCTCAAAAAACCAACCCCTAGGAATATTATAGCTAAGTTCCAGAATTCCCAAGTCAAAGAGAAAATATTACAAGCAGCCAGAAGGACACAGTTCAAATATCGTGGAGCTGCAGTCAGGATCACACAGGACTTAGCAGCAACTACATTGGAAGCTCGTAGGGCTTGGAATACAATATACCGGAAGGCAAAAGAGCTTAGAATGCAGCCAAGAATGAACTACCCAGCAAGGCTGAATGTCTTCTTCCAGGGAAAAAGATGGACTTTCAATGACCCAGGGGAATTTCAAAGGTTCCTTTTGGAATGGCCAGAGCTGAACAGAAGGTTTGATCTTCAGATACAGGACTCAGGTGAAGCATGGAGATTGGAGGAGAGGGGGGAAATATGAGGGACTTAATGAGTATGAACTGCATGTATTCCTGCATAGAAAAATGACACTGATAATACTCATATGAACCTTCTCAGTTAATAGAGCAGGTAGAGAGAGCTTTTATCGTTGAAGTATAGGAGAAAGCTGAATTCGAAGATAAAATATGGTGTAAAAATGGAGTCAATAGAGAAAAGGGAAATGTAATGGGAGAAAGAAAAAGGAGAGGGGGAATAGTCCAAGATATTTCACATAAGATTTTTTTTATTACAATGAGCTATTGCAATGATATGGAAGGGGGGAGGCAAGGGGGAATGAGGGAATCTTTGCTCTCATCAGAGGTGGCTAGGAGAGGAAACAGCATATATACTCAATGGGGTATAGACATCTGGAGCAAGAAGGAGGGGGGAGCAAGGGAAAGGGGTGGGGATGTGAGTGATAGAGGAAAGGATGGACCATGGGGAGAGAGCGGTCAGATATAACACATTTTCTTTTTTACTTCTTGCAAGGGGCTGGGATTGGATGGCCTGTCCGGGACTATGGGGCCAGGTGGATTCTGGGCCTAAGGGGTGGTATGGGGGCTCAGGGCTTCTTGGCCCCAGGACCAGGGATCTGTCTGCTGAGCCAGTCAACAACCCTACAGCAGAGTCAAAGTGAAAGGAGAGAGAAAAATAGAGTACATGGTAGTGGAGAAATAAGAAAGGAGGGAGTTGCGATCAGCAATGGCAACAGTGGAAAAATATGGAAGTAACTTTTGTGATGGACTTATCATAAAGAATGAGATCCACCCATGACAGAGTTGTTGGTGTGGGAACAAAGACTCAAGCACATTTTTTGTTATTATTATTTGGGGGAGGGTGCAGGGCAAGTGGGGCTGGATGGCCTGCCTGGGGCCACATAGCGGGGTGATCTTTGGGTGTCTGGGGCCGGATTTGGACCCAGGTGCTCCTGGCTCAAGGGCCAATGCTCTGTCTGTCACCCAGCCACCCCTACTATTATTACTATTTTATTTTATTTTATTTTGGGTCTTTTTTTTCTTCTTTTTTGGTTTTTGCAGGGCAGTGGGGATCGGGGAGCTTGCATGTCACACGGCTGGGTGATTGTTGGGTTTACAAGGCTGGATATGGGCTTGGGTGCTCGTGGCTCCAGGGCTGGTGCTTCATCCATTGCGCCACCTGGACATACCTACAATTATTACTATTATTTTTTTTATTTTAATTTTTTTCCTCTCCCCTTTACTTTTTTCACCCAAGCAAGTCTATCTATATTCATGGGGGAAGAGGGGTATTTTGGTTACTTGTAAACAAGAATATTTTATTAATGTAAAAAAACATTTGTACAAAATGAGAATAAAAAATAAATTAAAAAAAAAGACCTGCCCAAGCAAAAAAAAATTAAATACTTTTTCAAGTAACAATGTTGTCTTTCCCTTCCTCCTTATATCTACCTTCCTCTGTCTCCAAATGAGATTGAAAGAGAACAAAACAACTGTTAAAAACTTGTATAGTAAAGCAGAACAGGTTCCCACATTGGCCATGTCCAAAATATAGGTTTCAAACTGTACTCTGGTCCATCACCTCTCTCTTAGCATCAAGTTCCATCATGAGACCTCTGGAATTGTGATTAGTCATTGCATTGCTCAGAGTTCCTAAATATTTCAAAATTGTTTGTTTTACAGTATTGTCACTATGTAAACCGTTCTCCAGCATATCTCACTCTGCATCAGTTTGCATGTTTCTCTGAAATCATTCCCTTCATCATTTCTTTCAGCACAATAGTTTTTTTTTAGCACAACCTTACTATGACTTCAGTCATTTCCCAATTGAAGGGCCTCCTTACTGTTTCCAATTCTTTGCCACCGCAAAAAAAAAAAAGAAAAAAAAAGAGCTGTTCTTTTTTTTTGTGGTGCAAAAATGAGAAACTGAGAGGATGCCAATCAATTGGGGAATGGCTGTACAAGCAGTGGAATATGAAAGTAATGGAACATTATTTTTCAATAAAAAATGATGAGCATGTAGATTTCAGAAAAACCTGGAAAGACTTTTCTCTTTTTTTTCCCTTTATTTAAAACAATGGGGTTAAGTGACTTGCCCAAGGTCATACAGCTAGGCAATTATTGAGTGTCTGAGTTCAAATTTGAACTCAGGTCCCCCTGACTCCAGGACTGGTACTCTATGCACCACCTAGCTGCCCCTGGAAACACTTTTATGAACTGATACAAAATTAAATGAGTAGAACCAAGAAAACGTTGCACACAAAAACAACAACATTGTGCAATGATCGACTTTGAATGACTTAGATCTTCTCAGCAATACAATAATCCAAGAAAATTATAAAGAAGTTATTATAGAAAATACTTTCCACATCCAGAGAAAGAACTGATGAAGCAAACAATTTTCATCTTTATTTTTCTTTTTAGGTCTGTTTCTTCTTTCACAACTATGACTAGTATGGAAATATATTTTCATGGAAATATGCCTGTACATATATAGCCTATATCAAATTGCTTACTGCTTTACAAAGAGGAGAGAAAAGGAGTTGGAACTCAGAATTTTGTAAAACTTAATGCTAAAAATTATCTCTACATATAAGTGGAAAAATAGTATTTTTATAAAGAGTTGCTATAAACATTTTTGCATATCCTTAGAGTTTGTTTTGCTTAGCACCAATTCCTCTCTTAATCTTTTTCTTTATCCAACTCTTGTGTGCATGTGTGTATTTTTTTCCCTCTGACTAGTTCAGATGGAAGTGAGGTTCAAGTGTCAACCACTATCCCCCCCACTCCTTTCTTCTTGTTTATATAGACTCCTACTTATGTACCTTGATTATGTGAGATAATTTTCTTCATCCTTCCTCTTTGCCCCTCTATTTTCTATTCTTCTTTTAACAATAATATGACATAAAAACACTATCAGGACCTCTGTCTAATTAGATTTCTCTTATGACCCCCAATATCATAAGATTCTGAAGGAACATGTGTCACCTCCCCATATTAGAATATAAACAGCTTATTCTTGTTTAGTCCCTTATGAATGATGACTCATTTTTATCTTTTTCTGCTTCCCTTGATTTCTGCGCTTCTTCAAAGTTTCTGGTTAGACCTTGTTTCTAGTCTTAAACTTCTTTTTCTTTTTCCTGTGTCAAGCTACCCTGGAAAAAAAATGAGACTGTGATCTTTTTTTTCTTGGATTTCTTCATCACAACTTGGTCTCATGCATTTTCTGAATTTGTTTGAGGAATTGAAGGGTAGAGCTTGGTTGTTTTTTTTCCTGTTATTCCCTAGAACATGTTTCATATGATTTCATATGCTATATAGCTTGGATTTCATCCTTTGTAAATTGCCTTGAACCATTTATCTATTGGGAATGTTTTTTCAGTTTTATATATTTCAATCAGTTCCTTTATATATCTTGGAAATGTGACCTTTATTAGAGAAACTTTCTGCAAAAAACTTTCCCTTTATTCTCTTCTAATTTTTACTACATTTTATTTATCTATGCTATAAGTTTTTACTTTATGTAATCAAAATTGTCCATTTTGTCGTGTGTGATCCTCTCTCTCACTTCTTGAGTTATGAACTTTTTTCTTTCCATTGCTTCCCTAATTTGTTAATGATCTTGTATATCTAAGTTATATATCCATTTAGAGCATATCCTGTAAGATATTGGTCTAAACCTAATTTCTCTCATGCTACTTACTATTCAACAGTTCTTGTCAGAACTGGAGTCTTTGGATTTATTTAATACTATATTTTTTATGTATGACTACCCAATCTCTTTTATGATCAACCTCTAATCACTTTTTACTTAAACCAGCACAAAATCCTTTTTAAGGATTATGGCTTTGTAATATAAGTTGAGACCTTATTAATGTTAGACCCTCTTCTCACTTTTTATTCATTTCAAGAATCCCTTGGGATTAGTTCAGGGAGGATTGTCAAGTTGGTTCAACCTACCCATGAAGAATTAATGTTTTTCTAATTAGGTTTATTATCTTTATTTCTGCAAAGTGTTTTATAGCTAAGTTTTTTTTGTTGTGGTTTGTTTTCTTCAAAGAAGATCAATGACATCACAATATTGGAGTCATGGTGTGGTATGTTTAGTTGTAGCGAATCAGTGTAATATGAGTTCAGAAGGCACTACCACAGTTTAGGCACAAGTGGTCCATTAGAACATTTGAGTGGAAATGGCTCTGGATTTGTGCCGCTTATCTTTCCATTGAACTTCCACAATTCCACTTTTCTCACTGAGCCCAGCACCTTATTTGATGTGAGCATCATGCTGAATGATTTTATACCAGCATTTTTCCTGTATTTCACAGTCAGTACTAAATTTCTTCAGAAATATCTTAAGAGTATCCTTATTTCACTTCTTCTCACCACTGCACTTACCTCGTGTAAGTTCACTATAAAATAGTCTTTGGAATAAGCATGGGCTTGGCATTCAAACTCTGTGGTCAGACCATTGGCAAAACACTTTTGGCAATAAAATTGGAATGCTTGGCAGTTAAGATCCAGAGAGGATCTCAGTGTCTGGGACACTATCTTGCCTGGTGATCTTCAGGATCTTCCTGAGACAATTCAAATGAAAGTGTTCAGTTTTCTGGCACAGTGCTAATTGATTGTCTAGGTTTCATAGGCATACGACAGTATAGCATGAGGGTTCTATAGGCCTTCAGTTTGGTATGTAGTTCGATACCTATTCTTTCCCACACTTTCTTTAGGAGCCTCCCAAATGCTGTGCTAGCTCTGGCAGTACATGTATCAACCTCATCATCTATGTGGACAACCCAGGAGAGTATACTGCCAAGGTAAATGAACATAATTATCCAAAGCATTAAAAAATTCTCTATTGTGACTAATGGTTCAAATATTGTTGGTATGGTGCTGGTTGATGGGAGAAACTCAGGCCAGAATTGGCACAGGTGGCAGAGAAATGACCCATACTCTATTGCATCTCAGCCTCAGGGGCTGCATGAGTGCAGAATCCTCTGAGAATAAAAAGTTACATACCAACTCTCCCGCCACTTTACTCTTGACTTGTAACCTTTTAAAGTTAAATATTTTACCATCAGTGAGGAAGCTGATCTTCATGCAGTTTTCATTTTTATTGAAGGCATCTGACAACATCTTGGAAAACATCATGTTAAAAAGCATAGGAACAAACAACCCTGCTTCACTCCATTGATGACTAGGAAAACATGAAAGTATTATTATTGTCCTTTATCAAGATGGGCATGTCATGGTGAAACTGGTGTACAATGCTGCTTAACTTCTCCAAGCAACCCGATTTCTCCAAGATCTTCCAATTCTGACAGTATCAAAGTCCTTGTTCAGGTGAACAAACAGGTTCATATAGTCCTTGTATGAATATTGGTAGACACATTTTCAAACATTTTATAGATTTTTAAATTAGTTTGAATGGAATTTCTTTTTCATACTCTTCCTGGGTAATATAAGAATGTAATGATTTATATGAATTTACCTTAATCCTGCAAATTTGCTGAATTTATTCTTTTGACTAATTATTTGGTTGGGTTCTTAGGGTTTTCTAAGTAAATCATCATATAATCTTTAGAAAGTGACAATTTTATATCCTTTTTTTACCTGTGCTTTTCCCCTTGATTTCCCTTTTTTCCCCCTTGTTGTAAAAGCTAGTCTTTTTAGCATTATGTTAAGTAATAGTGGTAATAATAGGCATAAAGTTTGCTTTACCCCTGATCTTTTGGAAAGACCTTCAACTTTTCTCCCTTACATATAATGTGTGATCTTGGATTTTAATAGATATTACTATTTACTATTATTGTAAATAATAGACAGGGTCACCAAATATGGTATCTACATGCTTGAATAGGGATATTCCTGTGAGTTTTAGAATTTTTTTAAAATAGAAAAAAAGTGCTGGATTTTGCCAAGTCTTTTCACCTTTTTATATATGTTTTTTATTATTAATGAAACTTATTATATTTATAATCTTCCTTTTGTTGAATAAACCATTATAATATTACTGGTATAAACTCCACTTGATCATAGTGTATCATCTTCTAATTTTTCCATCTTCTGATTTTGTTGTAATATTTCTTCTTGACTGAATTTTGTCTGCTCCATTCTGATTTTTAGGAAGATCACTACTTGGGTCAGATTTTATACCTTCTGATCTAAACTTTTAATTCTCATTCTGATCCTTTTTTTTCCCAAGAAGTTTTATCTCACTTAAACTTTTTAAAATAAATATACTTCATTTTTATTGATTGCTTTTGTAGTTCTTGTGGTCAATCCATTTTATTCTTGAGATTCTAATTATACTTGGAGGTTCTTCTATATTTGTCTCTTGACCTATAGTATATCATGATTATGTTCAGTGTTTTCTTTTGTATATTCCTATCTGTAACTTCAGTTCCTGGCTTGGGGCTTTGGGCCAGGGCACAAAGGAGTTTACCACTTTCTCTTTGGATGTCTTGATATTTATTTGATCCTTTCCTTCCTATCTTCTTGAATGGCTTGTTCAGGTCTTATTTGGTCCTTTTTCTGTTTTTCTGGGCTTCTGCTATTGGCTTCCATCTCCCATGCTGTCTATTCTGAGGGTGCTGGAAGATTTCAGTGTTCCTGGTCTGAAACTCTAAGATCTTCCAGATTTCCTGGAACATCCTTAGCCAAAAACTGTGGTTGGGGTATCTTTGGTTTGAGTACTGTAAGAGTTAGAGTTTCCCAGTCTCTCTAACATCCTCAGTTGTGTTGTTTTTGGTCTTCTGACTCCTGTGTATTATGCTCAGTATCATTGTGCTGAAGACAACTTCTTGGGATTATTCCTGGTATGAACATTGTGTATTTATAGACCCCATTTAAATGGAAATGATTCGGTTTCCTGATATAGCACTGGTAGATTGTCCAGGTTTCAGAGGCACATAGCAATGAGGTAAGCACAATGGCTCTGTAGAACTTCAATTTGGTAGTCAGTCTAATATCTCTTCTCTCTCACACCTTCTTTCGGAGTCTCCCAGATGTTGAGCTAACTCTGGCAATGTGAGTGTCAACCTCATTGTCAATGTGTATGTCCTTGGAAAGGACACTGTCAAGATAAGTGAACTTGTCCTAAGTACTCAAAATTTATCCATTTTCCTGTAGTCAATGGTTCCACATATGGATGGTGTGGTGCTGGCTGAGGGATCACCTGTATTTTCTTGGTGTTAATTGTTAGACCAAAATTAGCACAAGCAGCAGAGACTCAATCCATACTTTGCTGCATCTCAGCTTCAAAGAGTGCATTGAGGGTCCAATCATCTGCAAACAGAGGGTCATGCACCAATACTCTCTCCACTTTGTCTTAGCTTGTAGCCTTTTCAAGTTGAAGAATTTTCCATCAGTGAGATAGCTGACCCCTCTTGAGGCCATGTTCATCCTCATGAAGGTGTTGATAACATGGCTGAAAACATCATGCTAAAAAGCAAGGACATATCCTTGTTTCACTCCATTGGTGACTGGGAAATCTCGAGAGCACTGTCCACTATCTAGAACCCTGGGCATGCATGCCATTATGACATTGATGTACAATACTGATGAACTTGTCCATGAAATGAAATTTTGACATAATTTTCCAAATGCTGCATACAGACCTCTCTTCTGTTCCTGGCATTTTTCCTGGAGTTGTTGGGTAGCAAATACCTTATTGACTGTTCACTACCCTTTCTGAAGCTACACTGGCTCTCAGGGAGGTGACTATCTTAAAGGTGAAGGATCAGCCTATTGAGAAGTCAAGAATCCTACCAGCAATGACTAAAAGAGAAATATCCCTGTGATTATCACAGGGTAATCTATTCCCTTTACCTCTATAGGGATGTTCAATGGAGGAATTATTGAATTCTTGGGGGGATAAACTTTTCATGCCATATAACCTGGAAAATTTCAGTTAGTTTTGGATGAGCAGTGGACCCCTCTCCTTGTAGATCTCCGCTGGAATAGAATCAGCACCAGGTGCTTTGCTGTTTAAAAGGAGCCTAAGGAATTCAAAACCTCTTCTTTAGATGGAACATCAGCTAGGGAACGATTGACTTCAACCTGAGGTAAATGGTCAATGGCTTCTGTATTGATTGATGATGGTCTCTTAAGAACAGGAAGATTCTGAAGATCTCCTGGCAGATCACCTGACAGGAGAAGATACCAGACACTGAGGTCCTTTCTTGAGCTAAACTGCCTGGCATTTCAACATTACTACAGAGAACTCAACTATGATGGGTTGGGCACATTGTTAGAATGCCAGAAATATGCTTGCCAAAAAAACTATTTTATGGAGAGCTCACACAGGGCAAACACTAACAAGAGGGTCAGAAGACATACTGAAACAACCTGAAAGTCTCATTGAAGAACTTTAGAATTGATTATATAGCATGGTGACACTGGTACAGGACCAACCAGCATGGCATGCCCTCATTAGTGAGGGGGCTGCACTCTATGAGGAAGACAGAATTGAAGTAGCTCAAAGGAAAGTGACATCTGTAAGTTTAGAACACCCATCCTAGGTGTTCACATGGACTATTTGTACCCAACCTGTGATAGAGCATTCTGAACACATATCGGTCTGATCAGCCACAGTTAGACACACTATAATTTGTCTCAAACATAGTCATGTCATTTTTGGTTTTCTTTAGCCTATAGACCCCATAAAATAACCCTGGTCAAGGTATTGGGAAATTCTGGTCCCGGGGCCATTGTTAGTTCTAGGGCTATTGTTAGCCTTTTCTGGTTTCCAGTGTGCATTTTATTCCCTATTTCTAGAAGTCAGGGCTTCTAACTATCTTTTTTGTGCAGTTCTGGATTGGACAGAGAAGTTTGCCATTTTCACTTTGGATGTCTTGATAATTATTTGTTCTGGCACCCATTTTAGTTTTTTTTTTTCCTTTTTTTCTGACATCTACATAGGAGACCTGGGATTCTCTACAAATTTTCATTTCACCACCTTAACTAGAAGTGCCATGGTGACCTTTGAAAACAAACAAAAAGGAACTGAGAAAAAGTGACAAATTCCACTGAATTTTTTCCAGTAACTGCCCTAGATTTTGAGAGCTTCATCCAATCTGAACTGATTCTAAGCATAAAGTTAGTTAATTGGCTACCCACATTGAGTACAGAAGTTCCATTATAAGGTCCTACTTGTCACCAAAGAACTTTCATCCCACTACCCAGACTGCTATGGTAGAGTCTTTCCTTTTTACTTAGACTCAACTTTGACTTGAACCTTTGTATTTATGGACAAAATGAGACTATTATATCCAGTAGGCCATTGTTAAAATCTCAAGGAGTAACCTGGGAGGGTAGGAAGTTCCTGAACTCTCCTTTTTTGTATTTTAATTCAGTTTAAATTCAATCCAATCAACCAACCTATGTAAATAGAGACAACACGTATAGCATTTACATGCTGGAATGGTGATATCTTTCAGGTATAGGGTTCAGGGTGTGACTCCCTAATGTCCGTCACTTCCTGTTTAGTACCAGTAATATACATCTCTATTCCCAGACTAGGTTCAATTGTACAAGAAGAGCTTATCTCTACTGATTTTAGGCACATGTTTACATTTACATCTATAATCTTGGTCTACTTGGGGAAGCTCTCACTTTTGGAAGCACAATTGCAGAGTGTGCAAGGGTAACTATTTTCTTCATTTTGTGTTCATGACTTCTAAATGGAGTCATGGTCTCCTCTTCCTCCTTCCTCTCCAATGGCTTATCTTCACTCTCTTCACTCTAAACCTTTTCTCAAATTTCTATCCACATCAACATTCATCATATAGAGAATTATCAGGTGCCAGGTTTTCCTTGCTATAAAGGAGAGGAGTAACATTATAACAGTGAAAGGATATTGAGTATTAGATCACTAGGTGGTAAAGTGGATAGAGAGCACTAGGTCCAAAAGCAGGAAGACCCAAGTTCAAAGTCAGACTATAGGCAAATCAGTAAATCACCTAGCCTCTATTTACCATACTTTTCTCAATGGTAAAATGGAGATAGTAATAGATAGTATTTACCTCCAAGGGTTTTTTTTTGTGAGGATCAATGCTTAGCATAGTACTAGGTTCAGAGTAGGTAGTTTTCCCCCTCATGAATAGGAAGAAAGAAGGAAAATTTGTAGGGGGTGGATATTTAAAAGAATCTTCTCCCTTCTCAGACAGACTCTTCAGAGAAGGAAGATCTCCTGGTAAGGTGTTTGGGTGATCTCACCCATAGTGATCTTTCTCAGCTCTCAGCAGACTCAGACCACCTCATCTCTTTTTCCATTTGCAGTAGTTAGCAGTCTATTAACATTTCCAACAGAAGGACTAGGCACTCAAATAATCAGCCCACTACTCAATCTAGATTGCTTGCTTGGCTACAAGGATGGAGAACAAATTATTTTCCTCTGGTTCTCTCTCAGAATTTTCCAAAAGCTGTCTCAGAACTCACACTTCAAACCTCATGGGCAAACACTGATATTATCTGTTTGATCCTCTCATCTCTACAAGAGCAGGTGCCAAAGATTGGTTAAACACTTTTGATCCACAAAACAATAAGCTAGGTAGATATGGTAGGAAGAACAATTACTTTATGTAGGATAGTATTACTTCCCTTTTAGAAAACAAAGAATTCATTCTTATGATTTGGATGGTCTAGTGGTCCAGGGATAAACAAAGCCCAGTTGTGGATAGAGGACTGGCCCTGGAGTCAGGAGGACCTGAATCCAAATCCAGACTTTTGGCAAGTCACTTAACCCCATTGCTTTACAAAAACAAAAACAAAATGAAAACAACCCAGCCTAAAGGAATGTTGTTAGGTTTGGGTTTGACAGAGTTCCTTTCTGGTCCCAACTCAAGACACTTGTTAGCTAAATAATAAAGGCCAAGTCACTTAAACTTTCTGAGATATGGTGGGAGGATCATGGAGCTCACTAAGAAATCACAGGTCCTTGAAGTATATTCAAGACATCTTTAGATACATGGGTAAACACAACACAGATCCTACTCTCACAAAGCTTGCACCTCAGTGAAACAATCATACCTTCTCTCTCCCCTATCTTAATGGATTGACTCAAAGTCTGTGAACTTTGTTGTTGTTTCTTTTTTTCTTTTTTTAAAATTTATTTTATTAAAGATATTATTTGACTTTTACAATTTCCCCCCGCAATCTTACTTCCCTCCCCCCACCCCTGTCGTTGTTTACAAAATGTTTATAATACCATTTGGAAAGGAGGATTGAAGAGAAAGGAGATGGATACTTCAACTCAGATGACTCCACTAAAGAGTTTCTGTGCCTTATTTCCCCTCCTCTCTCTCATTTACTTGACAAAGACTTTTGAAGTTGAAAAAAGTTTTGAGACCTGAGATGCACACCACTAGATCAGTACATAGTATCTCTGTAAGATGATTAAGTGGGTTATAAAGACTCTACTAACTCTTAAGTCTGAGAGAATCCTAGGACAAGGATATGGTGCATCTTTGTAGGAACAAGTAAAAATTTCAGAAGAGCCTTAATTTAAACCTGGCAGCATTCTGTTTGGTTTTTGGCCCTGACCGGATATGTTGAAGAATCCAGGAGACCAGTGGGGACATGACCACAAGATCAACAAAATAATATCTAATATCATGGAACAATGCCTAGCAGGTATTTTACTCTAAACCCACATTTCTAGCAGAGTCTGTACTCTTGGCAAAGACTTAAGGCCCAGGGGAGCTGTGAGTATGATGACTTCACTGGAATACATTAACAGCTCTGAAACATCAGAGGCATCATTTACTCATCCATGTTTGTATTGTAGTTATTCATGTTTCCAAGGTGTCCACTTTTTATACTGGGGGTATGTGCCTTTCAGAAATAGATTTCTGTAGGAAATATTTTTTGTTGATAATGCTATTGTCAATAAATGCCTTTGTTTTAAACTAAACATGTCTACTATCCATTAAAAATAAACATAAGGTTTGTAGTTCATGAGCTATAGTTTTTGAATTGATCTGTTTTGAAACTGGGGTAACTTTTTTGGGTACCCTAGGAGTGGGAGATTTCCCATAAATTTCCTTCTTTCTTTTCTTTCCTCTGTTTTTTTTCTCTTTTCTGTTTTCTGCCTCTTCTCTATCTTTTCCCCTATCCAAGGTTAGAGAGTGCAAGTGAATATGAGATAGGAATTGAAGAAGGGAGAGGAAGAAAAGGATCTGGAGGAGATAAGGAGGAAAAAAGAGAAGGTACACACTAGAAGAAAAGGGAAGGAGACAGGTATAAGAATAAGAACTTTGATGGGGTGAGGGACAGGAGAGCACAATCATATGACTACTTCATCTTCTTTTCTTCTCAGTATCAGGTATCAGAGTCAGCTACTACTCCCCATCTATTAGCATCCAGCACGACTTCCCAATACATTGGGCCTGACATGATGATCTGACCTTTTTCAGAATTCTCTAGGGATGAATGGCTTTGTCTATGATACCAACCCAAAGAGGAAGGCAACTGAAAGTGAAGACAGTAAAGAGACCTTGAGAAAACCCAGTAAGCTTGAAATTAATCAATGGATCAAGAAGAAAAGAGTTTTTAAAGATAAGGACAGTTAGAGGACCCACTTCCTAGTTGTTCCCTTTTCATTTTTTAGCCTATGGGTTTCATTTAAGAGAGAGTTGATTCCATGTAGCTTAGATTCTCTTACCCTAAATTTAGTCAGATGCTTCTCTTGGTCAACAGCCTGATCAGCAGCCAGCTTTGAGAAAACAGGAAGTTAAGCTTTTCCAGAAGTTAAAAACAAAAACCCCAAAACTCTATCTCTACTACCTAAAGCTATATTTCAGATTGGGATCCCAGAGCCAGTACTCTCTAACCAGAGCAATATCATCCAGAGTTTTTGATTTTAGAATGAATCCTCAAGATTATGGGACATGGGTATATGGAGTCTATAAAATAGGGGTTCTTAAGCTGGGGGTTCATGGACCCCCAGGATTTTATGGCTAGATTCCAAGGAATCTATGAACTTGAGTGGAAAAAATTACATCTTTATTTCCTTTGTAATTCTATTTAATTTATGCATTTAAAATTCTGAGAAACTCCCCCCCAAAGGTTAAGAATTCCTGATTTATAAGGCATTTGGTTCCTATTGTTGTGTAGACCTAAATACCATTGAATTTAGTCTGACTTGACCCTCTGCTGTGTAGATTTATGTAGACACTATCAGGTTTAGTGTGACTTGTACTTTCAGACCCAATTAGAGATGAGAAGAGGAGGTGAGGGTCCTGTAATAAGAAAGGGGAAGGAAAGGGGGAGATCTGGCTGGGCAAGAATCTCTTTTCTGCTCTTAGGTGCTATGTAAACTTGATGTAAGAAAGAAACTCCATATGCCTACCCAAATACCATCAACAAACTGGGTATCATGGCACTTTTCTCCATAAGGACCACAGAGTCTGGTTAACCCTGGGAGGTATGAGGAAAGAGGTGGGCAGCACTTGAGTCCTTTTCCTCTTTAAATGGGCTCTCAGTTCAGGATCATTTCAGGGCTCCCTTTTCCTCTACTTTGCTCCTGCCCTTCCTTCACATGTCTTCCAGTTTGTATGCCCCAATCTGGCAGCATTTTTGCCTCTGTGCTTGTTTGGGCCAAAAGCAGATATGTGCTTCAATATGCAGCATCAGTGAGTGTGTTTCTCCTTGAGTAAGTAAACTCATGTGTCTTTCTTCCTCTGTGGATAGAGGTAGATGGTAGTGAATGGCCAGAGGGAAAGAAAGGGTGATCTGATGTGTACAGAGCAGGAATAAGCAGGCTTTGTAGCCTCTCTCCACATTTTGATTATTATTTACTATATTCTATCAAAGCCATAACTAAGATAGGTCAACTGTGCTTTTCCCAGGAAGATGAATTTAGAGGGAGCTGACATTATTTACAGTCTTTTAGCTGCAAAGAAACTTAGCACCTAGGGAAACAATTTTTACAACTAGTATTTCTGACAAAGGATTCATTTCTAAAATATATAGAGAACTGAGTCAAATTTATTAAAAAAAAGCCATTCCCCAATTGACAAATGGTCAAAGTATATGCAAAGGCAATTTACAGATGAGGATATCAAAGCTATCCATATAGTCACATGAAAAATTGCTCTAAATCATTACTGATTAGAGAAATGCAAATTAAAGCAACTCTGAGACACCATCTTACAACTATCAGATTGGTCAATATGACCAGAAAGGACAATGTTCAATGTTGGAAGGATGTGGGAAATCTGGGACACTAATGCATTGTTAGAGAGCAATCTGGAATTGTGCCCAAAGGGCAATAAAAATGTGCATACCCTTTGATCCAGCAATACCTCTACTGAGACTATACCCTGAAGAGATCACGAAAAAGGGTAATAACATCACCTGTACAAAAATTCTCATAGCAGCCCTATATGTGGTAGCAAAGAATTGGAAACTGAGTGAATGTATATCAATTGGGGAATGGCTGAACAAATTGTGGTATATGTATATTATGAAAAACTATTATTCTATTAGAAACCAAGAGAGATGGGATTTCAGAGAAGCCTGGAAAGACTTGCATGAATTGATATTGAGCAAGATGAGCAGAGGTAGAAGAACATTTGTACACCCTAAAAGCAGCGACATGGGGTTGATGATCAACATTAATGAACTTGCTCTTTCCATCAATGCAACAGTCAGGGACAATTTTAGAGTACCTGTGATGGAGAATACCATCTATACCCAGAGAAAGAACCGTGGAGTTTAAACAAAGACCAAGTCTATTACCTTCAATTTTTTTAAAAAGTAAATTATGTACTACATGATTTTACTATCTCTAATATTTTATTTTCTCCTCAAGGATATGATTTCTCTCTCAACACATTCAATTTATTTATTTTTTTATTAAAGATATTATTTGAGTTTCACAATTTTCCCCCCAATCTTACTTCTCCCCCTCCAGAAAGCAATCTATCAGTCTTTACTTTGTTTCCATGTTGTACATTGATCCAAATTGAGTGTGAAGAGAGAGAAATCATATCCTTAAGGAAGAGACAAAAAGTCTAAGAGATAACAATATCAGGGGCTGCTAGGTGGCATAGTGGATAAAGCACCTTGGAGTCAGGAGTAGCTGGGTTCAAATATGGTCTCAGACACTTAATAATTACCTAGCTGTGTGGCCTTGGGCAAGCCACTTAACCCCATTTTCCTTGCAAAAACATAAGAAAAAAAGAGATAACAAGATCAGACAATAAGATATCTGTTTTTTTTCCCCCTAAACTAAAGGGAATAGTCCTTGAACTTTGTTCAAACTTCACGGCTCTTTATCTGTATACAGATGGGACTCTCCTTTGCAGACAGCCCAAAATTGTTCCTGATTGTTGCAAGTCTTTCATGGTTGAACATCACCCCATGTTGCTGTTAGGGTATACAGTGTTCTTCTGGTTCTGCTCATCTCACTCAGCATCAGTTCATGCAAATCCCTCCTGGCTTCCCTGAAATCCCTTCCCTCCTGGTTTCTAATAGAACAATAGTCAACACATTCAATTAAGATCAATGTATAGCATGGAAACAATATAAAGATTATTATACTGCCTTCTGTAGGGGGGGGATGGAGAGGGAAGAAGGTGTGGGGGAAAATTGTAAAATTCAAAACTTAACAAAAATGATAAGTAGAAAATACTATTGTATATAGTACTGGAATTGGAAGACAAATAAAATATTAACAAAAAAGAAATCACAAAGTCTAGCTGCAAATTTTTTTAAATTAAAAAATTAAAAAAAGAAACTCAGCACCTAGATAGTATAAAGTTAGTTAAAATAGAAATTCTAAGTATATAAAATTGAAAAAATTTGTAAAAAAAATCAGTACCTTTAGAAGGGATTTTGCAACATATTTCTCTGATAGAAGTTAGATACTTAAAATATGTAGGAAATTAATACAAATAGATCAAACAGAGGCATTCCTCAATATATATAAATGAGCAAAAGATTATAACAGCCAGTTCTTGAAAGCAGTGTAACTTATTAAAAACCATGTGAAAAGTGCTCCAAATCACTTAATAATTAGAGATACAAATGAAAACAATCTTGAATTTTGATCTCACACCCATCAGATTAACAAATATGTCAAAAATGGTGACTATTGACTTTAGAGAAGCATAAGAAGACTTGAGTGAGAGTATTGTATTGTACACTATAACAGCAACATTGTGAGCTGATCAACTTTAATGAATGGAGTTCAGAGATCAAAGACAATTCTTTTTTTTTAAAGGTTTTTGCAAGGCAATGGGGTTAAGTGACTTCCCCAAGGTCACACAGCTAGGTAATTATTAAGTGTCTGAGGCAGGATTTGAAATCATGTCCTCCTGACTCTCTCTATCCACTGTACCACCTAGCTGCCCCCAATCGATGACAATTCTGAGACACATGTTATGGGCAATGCCATCCATATACAGTGAAAAAACTATGGAGTCTGAATGCAGAACAAAACATACTATGTTCATTTTTTGAAACTTCTTTTATGTTTTTCATTTCTTTCTCATGTTTTGTCTTTCCCCTTAATTCTAATTCCTCTTTTATCACATGACTAATAAGTAAATATGTAAAACATGATTGTACATATACAACTTTTACCAGATTGTTCACTGCCATGGGGAGGGGGAAGAGAAGAAAGAGTGGTAGAAAAATGGGAAACTCATAAATTTGCAAATGTGAAAATTACCTTTGCTTGTAATGGAAAAAATGAAATAAAATTTCAATTAAAAAAAAGTGGTGACCATATAAAGACTGTGAGAATGCCTGCTCAGCACTTTTTTGCCTTGTTGGTGGGGCTATGAAAGAGGTCTAGGCATTTTGGGATTTTGTTGTTGTTGTTGTTTGCAAGGCAATGGAATTAAATGATTTGCCTAGGGTCACATAACAAGACCAGATTTAAACTTGAATTTTCTTGACACTCAATCCAATTGGACCACCTAGCAATAATATTGACTATATATATAAAATATAATTATGAGTTGCTATTAATATTAATTAATACAAATGCAATGGTTATTTAAATAGCACTCTGAGATTTGAAAAGCACTTTATATATGTTTTCTTCTTTGATCATTTTTAATAACCCTCTGACTTCTACATTATCAGTATTATTATCCTTCTTTCACAGTAAAGAAGTAAAGGTCCAGCAAGGTTAACCAGTCAGTTAAGGTCCTTCCCAGCCTCATGAGTATCTAGTGTTGCTAGTATGGACAAGTTGGAGGCTCAGTAAAATAATCTTAACTGAGAGAAAATGATGGAGAAAAATCATAAATCTTTCTGAGACCCCTAATACAGACAGCTTCAAAGGCCTAAAAAAGGACAGAAAAGGAAGGAAAGAATGAATGTGGGCATGCCCAGAGATTTATTTTTTTAAATTTTATTTAAGGCAATGGGGCTAAATGACTTGCCCAAGGTCACACAGCTAGGCAATTATTAAGTGTCTGAGGCCATATTTGAATTCAGGTCCTCTTGACTCCAGAGCCAGTCCTCTATTAATTGTGCCACTAGCTGCCCCCAGAGATTTATTTTGCAAAGATTTCAGTTATCAAAATGAAGGTCAGAGAATTTTTTTAAAAAAATTTTTAATTCCATGACAATGACATTATTTTTTTTGTTAGGCAATGGAGTTAAGTGACTTACCCAACATCACATAACTAGGTAATTATTAAATGTCTAAGGCTGGATTTGAACTCAGGTTCTTCTGACTCCAGGGTTAGTGTTCTACCCACTGAGCCACCTAGCTGCCCCAAGAGAGTTATTTATAATCAACAAGCTAGTTGTTTATATACAAATGGCAATTACTAAAGGGCTCAGATTCTGTCCCTCATATTTACTGCTTGTATGACCTTAGGCAAATCACTTTACTTCCCTGTGCCTCTGTTTCCTTCTTTGTAAAATGAGAGGATTGAATTAGATGGACTCTAAGGCTCTTTCTGGCTCTAGTTCTATGATCCTTTGAAAAGTTTGCTCTCTTGGGCAGGTTAAATGTCTATACTGCAATCTTATTTGCCCTAGACTTTTTTTCCATAGAGCCCCAAAAAGGAAGGTCACATGCCTGTCTCTTCCCTACCATCTAAAATTCTGAATTGAGAGTTGGGTTGGCTTAGAAATAAGATATCATTGGTCCCACAGGAAACTTACCTTCTGGAAGAGAGATAAGATTGTACCAGTATATTGTTTAATAAAGAGGAAAAAGAATTCTTTTAGAGCCAAGAATAACAATAACTCTGAGGGAGAGCCCAGCAGAGACAGGGCAGGGTGTGGTTCCATAGAACATCTTTTTTCCAGTTTTCCAAGATTACAGCATGTCCCAGGCCCCAGAGTCTAGTAAAGCTACATGAATTGCCCAAATAATAAACACTGAGCCAAGACTCAATCAGGCACAAACTCAGTTATTTCCTTTTTTCTTTTTTGAGGTCAAGCTCTGTTGGACTTGGAGAGGAAGGTCTATTGGGAAACATAAGCCTTTTCCAGAAATTATTTGGCATCCAGCTCCCTACATTCAGCTGTGTGAATTCATCTTCACTTCAACTTCACTTCAACCCATCCAAGAAAGAAAAGATCTCTAAGGAAGAGTCCTGAGACACTGGCAAATGGAAAAAAAAAAAGATAAAGTTAAAATCAATTAACTCACTAACAAATATTTTGAAGAAACCTCTTTTCTTCTCTAAGGGCAGCAAGGTGGTACAGTGGATAGAGAACTGAGCTTGAAATCCTGAAGACTCATCTTTGGGAATTAAAACCTAACCAAAGATACTATCTGTGTGACCCTGGGTAAGTCACTTAACCCATCTTGCCTCAATTGACTCATCAGTAAAATGAGCTTGAGAAGGAAACACCAAACTTTTCTGGTATCTTTGCCAAGAAAACCTCAAATGGGGTCCCAGAGAGTCAGACACAATTGAACAAACTTTTTTTCTCTCTCTTTACACTCACACAGTATAGGGACACTTTCAAGGTCTCTCTGAAGAACTTTAGTATAGATCAGAAGACACTGGCACAAAGCTGCACAGCATCAAAGAATGCTCTACAACCAAAAGCAAAAGCAAAGCAGAATCATAAAGGAAATGTGAGCTTTGCACCCATGATAGAATTAGCTCTATCTCTTGTGCCACTTACTTGCCCCCTCAGAATTATGTATAGGTTGGTCTGGCAGTAAGTAGGTCTGGCAGTAAAGTAGACTGAAGGAGAAGAAATAATAAAATGATACTTTTTACCCTTAAAATTTAATTTTTAAATCCTGAACTTATGCTTTCCCAAAAGAACATTTTTATGTATATATCAGAACACAAAAAGAAGACCATACATGAAACCACAAATTTCCTAATAAAGGGCATAAGTATTTATTTTATTTTTTAGCTTTTAAACAGAAATATTTACTTCAGAAAGAATGATCACAAATATACAAATTTATTTCCCTAACACATGGGAGGCATAAATCTCTTCTCCACCTACCTCATCTCTATCCAACCATAGAAATAGGAAGGGATTTAGTTTAGCTTAGTTCCCAAAGAACCAAGTCGAAAGTCCCACTACCCTGTGGTTTAATTCTCAGGTCTCCTGGCTTCTAAGGACTTCCATGTCAACCAGCTGACTGCTGTACCCTCTTGTAGTTTTGTATCTCAGGTGAAACATGGCTGGATTCCTCCACTGATAAGTGGTCAAAGGATATGAACAGGCAGTTTTCAAATGAAATTAAAACCATCTATAGTCAAATGAAAAAATTCTGCAAATCAAATTTTTTCAAATTAAAAGAACTCTGAGGAAGCACCTTATACCTATCAGATTGACAAATATGACAGAAAAGGAAAATGACAAATGTTAGAGAAGATGCAGCAAAAATATAATAGTATTGCATTGTTGGTGGAATTGTGAACTGATCCAAATCATTCTGGAGAACAATTTGGAATTATGTTCAGGGGCTATAAAACCATACATACCCCTTTGATACATCAACACCATTACTTGGTCTGCATCTCAAAGAGATCATAAAAAAGGGAAAATGACTCACATGTACAAAAATATTTATAGCAGTTCTTTTTATAGTGGTGAAGAATTGGAACTTAGGGAATGGCTGAACAAGTTGTAGTTTATGAACATAATGGAATACTATTGATCTTTAGGAAATGATGATAGGTAGATCTCAGAAAAACCTGGAAAGACTTCTATGAACTGATGGTGAGTAAAGTAAGCAAAAACCAGAACATTGTACACAGTAACAGTTATCCTGTGCAATTGTCACCCATGATAGACTCAACAATAAAATGATCCAAGACAATTCCAAAGGACTCATGATGGAAAAAGCTGTCCAAATCCAGAGAAAGAACTATGGAGTCTGAATGAAGATGGAAGCCTACTATTTTTACTTTTTTGTTGTTTTTTTCATTCTCATGGTTCTTTCTTTAAGTTTTGTTTCTTCTTTCCTAACATGACATAACTGGGCTCCAAGCTAAGCAAAATTGGTTTTCTCAAAAGGTTCCCCAATATGTTTAACATGATTGTACATGTATAATCTATCTTGCTGTCTTGGAGAGAGAGAAGAAGAGGGAGAAAATTTGGAACTCGAAATTTTACAAAAATGAATGTTGAAAAAACTGTCTTTATATGTAACTGGAAAAAATAAAATACTCTTAAGTGCAAAAAAGAAAAAGAAACATAGCTGGAACTACATGGGTTCTTTCCCCTTTTTTATAATCTCTCCAAGAGATAGACCTAGTCATGAAATTGCTGAATCAAAGGGAGTATGCATAGTTTTATAGCCCCTTGGACATAGTTCCAAACTGCTTATCAGAATAGTTAGCTTAGTTCACAGCTCCAGTATTAGTGTTCTAATTTCCCACTTTTCTCTAATATTTGTCTTTTTCCTTTTCTTTCATATTACTCAGTCTGACAGGTGCAAGGTAGTATCTCAGATCACTTCTGATAACATACCTCAAACTCAAGATGGGTTAAAAGGGAGGCAGGGAAGGAGAGTCAAAGTCCTTTCCCTCTCACTGCTTCATTTCATGGCAACCTCTGGATATAGTAGATAAGAGAACCAAGGTTTAATTTGCCTGTTTCAAAGACAAAGGCATTCAAACAAAGGCAGCTCCCCATACCATATGGGAAGCAACTGGGCTCCAAATTAAGCAAAATTGGTTTTCTCAAAAGGTTCCCCAAACTATAGTAGAACTGTGCATGGCCAGAGCAGTCTATCCCTGGTAAATAGGGCTGGAGGAATAAGAATTTATATAGCCCCTATTATGGGCCAGATACTAGGCTAAGCACTTTACAATGGTCTCATTTGATCTTCACAACAACCCTGGAAGCTAGTAACTCTTTTTGCCCCCCATTTTACAATTGTGGAAACTGAGGTTAAGTAACTTGCTCAGGGTCACACATCTAATGTCTGAACTCAAATTTGAACTCAGGTCTTCCTGATTCTAGGCTCAGCATTCTGCTTTGCCCCCTAACTAACATGCTCTTTTAAAAAAATATATAGTAAATTCCACATGTTACTTTCAAAACTATCTTTTCTGAACTTCCCTCTGTTGTCCTACATTGAAAACAATATTTTCAATGGCCTTCTTGCTTTTGGTTTTTTGTTGTTGACTCTCCCCATATCTCTCAATCAAAACTTGGGATAAAAGAAGGGAAAAAAGAACTCTTGTAAAAAACATACAGTATTTAAAAAAACATATTCACCCACTGGTCAACATATTCTTTCAGCACCTTGAGTTCATTAATTATTGGTCAGGATGTGAGTAGCATAATGTTCATTACAGGTCTTCTATAGACATAGGTGGTCATTGCATTGATCAGAGCTAAGTCTTTGGAAATTGTTTTTCTTGACAATTTTGTACTCATATAAGTTATTTCCTGGTTCTATTTACTTCATTCTGCATTAGTTCATATTACCCAAGATCCGCTAAAATAATTTTTTTCATCAGTTTTTTATGGCACAGTATAAAATTCCCTATCATTCATATGCCACAATGGGGATAAGAGTTAATGAAACTCCAGTTGATGGGCATTTCTCTTGATTCTAACTGTTTTTTTTTTTTTTTTTTACTTTTCTTTTTCTCTCTTAATCTCTGCTTCTGGACAAGAAATTTATTTTGCTTTGAGGTTCAGTTGGATATTCAGGATCATCTATAGTATCTCAGAACAGAATATTAGAGGCATTGGATCCCCTGAGAATTTGGGTGCTACTGTGTTACTTATTCCTCAGGGCTTCCATAGTCTTTGCTCTGGTGCTTTCTTGGGAGAACCTTCCACACTTTCTGCTTCCAGATACAGCACCCTGAAGGATACATATGTCTCTCTTGTCTGGGATGCTGCCAGCTTGTTTCCCTGCATTGGTGGTAGCTTTGTTTCACTACTGCCCTTGGGCTTCAGGCTGATTTTTCTTGCAGTTCTGGACTAAAAGCAGTCATTTACTATAGTTTCTCATTGGTTTTCTTTATCAGTTTGACCTGGCACAAATTTCAGGTTTTTGTTGGAGTAGATAGTGTGGGAGCTGAGTGTTCTACTTATACACAGAGGCAGACTTCTTAGTCATAAATCTAGCTAGGTATTAAAGTAGAATAAATCAGAGGTTCTCCATAGAAACCAATAATGGAATGGACATATTGCTGGAGGGGATCACTCTTGATGTTCTTGTTCTAAATGAAAGTAGAAGAGAGAAAGAAGTTGAACTAAATGGAAGATTGTCCTATAGGGAAAAGGAGTTGGCAAAATAGATATCATTTTATAGCTAGAGGCTACAAGACATATTATTTTATGGAATATTTGATCATGACCTTTCTCAGTACTATGATAAGTGTTTGCCAAAAAGATCAGCATGAAAATAATTACCACTTATGTACCAATATCAGTTGCTGAAGATAAAATAACAGAGAAATTCTATTTAAAAAACATGATAGGAACCTCTAAATCAAATCAACACATATTCTGATACATAATGATTTCATTGTTAAAGATAGGAATTTGAGAATGGGAAGAAATATATGAGAAAATCTATTTCATGAAAAAAGAAATAAGAGGTCAAAGTCTTATAAATTTACACAAAAACCTCATGCCTTTAAAACTCTGAACACTTTCTTTAAACACAGAGTTGTTAGATGCAAGAAATGATCAATACCAAGTAAAGGTTTAAAGAACATGATGTATTTTAACAAACATAAAAAGGTTTGTTACCGATGTAGGAATTTATCCTGAGTCTGCTGCCTATTTACAATCAGACCATCAACTCATTGAAGCTAAGATCAGAATTTGTTTAAAACAACAATAACAACAAGAAGAAGAAGGAGAAAAAGATGAGATGGGCAGTTTCAGTGTTTTGAACCTGAATTACTTTTTTTTTTTGAAGATTTTATTTATTTTAGGGGGAGGCTAGGTGGTGCAGTGGATAGAGCACCAGCCCTGGAGTGAGGAGTACCTGAGTTCATATCTGGCCTCAGACACTTAACAATTACCTAGTTGTGTGGCCTTGGGCAAGCCACTTAACCCCATTGCCTTGCAAAAAAGAAAGATTTTATTTATTTTGAATTTTACAATTTTCCCCCTAATCTTACTTTCCTCCCCCATCCCACCCCCCAGAGAAGGCAATTTGCCAGTCTTTACATTGTTTCCATGGTATACATTGATACAAACTGAATGTGATGAGAGAGAAATCACATCCTTAAGGAAGAAACATAAAGTATAAGAGATAGCAAGATCAGACAATAAGATATCAGTTTTTTTTCCCCCTAAATTAAAGGTAATAGTCCTTGGTCTTTTTTCAAATTCCACATTTCTTTCTCTGGATACAGTTGGTATTCTCCATTGCAGACAGCCCCAAATTGTCCCTGATTGTTGCACTGATGGAATGAGTGAGTCCATCAAGGTTGAACATCACTCCCATGTTGCTGTTAGGGTGTACAGTGTTTTTCTGGTTCTGCTCACCTCACTCAGCATCAGTTTATGCAAATCCCTCCTGGCTTCCCTGAATTCCCATTCCTCCTGGTTTCTAACAGAACAATAGTGTTCCATGACATACATATACCACAGTTTGCTAAGCCATTCCCCAATTGAAGGACATTTACTTGATTTCCAATTCTTTGCCATCACAAACAGGGCTGCTATGAATATTTTTGTACAAGTGATGTTTTTACCCTTTTTCATTATCTCTTCAGGGTATAGACCCAGTAGTGGTATTGCTGGATCAAAGGGTATGCACATTTTTGTTGCCCTTTGGGCGTAGTTCCAAATTTCTCTCCAGAAAGGTTTGATGAGTTCACAGCTCCACCAACAATGTAATAGTGGCCCAGATTTCCCACCACGCTTCCAACAATGATCATTATCCTTTCTGGTCATATTGGCCAGTCTGAGAGGTGTGAGGTGGTACCCCAGAGAAGCTTTAATTTGCATTTCTCTAATAAGTAATGATTTAGAGCAATTTTTCATATGACTATGGATTGCTTTGATCTCCTCATCTGTAAATTGCCTTTGCATATCCTTTGATCATTTGTCAGTTGGGGAATGGCTTTTTTTTTAAAATTTGACTCAGTTCTCTGTATATTTTAGAAATGAGTCCTTTGTCAGAAACATTGGTTGTAAAGATTTAAACTTGAATTACTTTGACAAGTCATTGAAAATATAAAAATGGGAAATGAACAACAGAAATGACATTAATACCTACTATAATAAGTTCACATGGAAGTTTAACATTAACATTTATAATTAATTGTCACTACAAGGAGACTTCCCCAAAATTGGGAGACTATTAGGAAACATCTGACTTATTAAGCAACAAAAAATTCATAAAAAAGGTCTCTGAAAGAGAGGAAGATATCAAAGATGAGGAGATATTCTCTGATTTTAATGATATTGAGGGACATCAATAACTATTGGCCTGTATGCCTATTTTCCCACATATATAAAATCTTTATGAGAATTGTTTATATGTGAACTGAGGGCATCTTTCATTAGGGTATTAATAAGGAAAAGCATATTTTCACAAATGATATTCAATATACCATTTTAAACTAATGGAAAGAGAAAGAAAATATAAGATTTCTGTTCATATTCCATTTCTTGGCTAAAGGCATCTTTTTCTGGCTGTCGCCATGCCTGAGCTACTTTATTTTCTCCACTCCAACTTGACTTCCCTTAAATCCCAACTAAAATCCCATATCCTACAAGAAGTCTTCCCTTTAAGGTTTATTAAATTATTAGTGATTAATAATATAATAAGACTACATTACTAATTATTTAAAAAAATTTTTATTCTCATTTTGTACAAATTTTTTTTACATTAATAAAATATACTTGTTTACAAGTAAACAAAACACCCCTCCCTCCATGAATATAGATAGACTTGCTTGAGTGAAAAAGTAAAGGGGAGAGAAAAAAATTAAAATTAAAAAAAATTATAGTAATAATTGTAGGTATGGCCAGGTGGCGCAATGGATGAAGCACCAGCCCTGGAGCCACGAGCACCCGAGTCCATATCCAGCCTCGTAAACCCAATAATCACCCAGCCATGTGACATGCAAGCCACCCGATCCCCACTGCCTTGCAAAAACCAAAAAGAAGAAAGAAAAAAAAAAGACCCAAAATAAAATAAAATAGTAATAATAGTAGGGGTGGCTGGGTGGGCAGACAGAGCATTGGCCCTTGAGCCAGAAGCACCTGGGTCCGAATCTGGCCTCAGACACCCAAAGATCGTTCTGCTATGTGGCTCCAGGCAGGCCACCCAGCCCCACTTGCCCTGCACCCTCCCCCCAAATAATAATAACAAAAAATGTGCTTCAGTCTTTGTTCCAACACCATCAACTCTGTCGTGAGTGGATCACATTCTTTATGATAAGTCCATCACAAAAGTTACTTCCATATTTTTCCAACGTTGCCATTGCTGATCGCAACTCCCTCCTTTCTTATTTCTTCACTACCATGTACTATATTTTCTCTCTCCTTTCACTCTGACTCTGCTGTAGGGTAGCTGAGTGGCGCAGCAGACAGATCTCTGGTCCTGGGGCCAAGAAGCCCTGAGCCCCCATACCACCCCTAAGGCCCAGAATCCACCTGGCCCTATAGTCCCAGACAGGCCATCCAATCCCAGCCCCTTGCAAGAAGTAAAAAAGAAAATGTGTTATATCTGACCACTGTCCCCCCATGGTCCATCCTCTCCTCCTTTATTCACATCCCCACCCCTTCCCCCTGCTCCCCCCTCCTTCTTACTCCAGATGTCTATACCCCATTGAGTATATTTGCTGTTTCCTCTCCTAGCCACCTCTGATGAGAGCAAAGATTCCCTCATTCCCCCTTGCCTCCCCCCTTCCATATCATTGCAATAGCCCATTGTAATAAAAAAATCTTATTATGTGAAATATCTTGGACTATTCCCCCTCTCCTTTTTCTTTCTCCCTTTCCATTTCCCTTTTTTCCCTATTGACTCCATTTTTACACCATATTTTATCTTCAAATTCAGCTTTCTCCTGTGCTTCAACTATAAAAGCTCCCTCTACTTGCTCTATTAACTGAGATGGTTCATATGAATATTATCAGTATCATTTTTCTATACATGCAGCTCATCCTCATTAAGTCCCTCATATTTCCCCCCTCTCCTCCAATCTCCATGCTTCACCTGAGTCCTGTATCTGAAGATCAAACCTTCTGTTCAGCTCTGGCCATTCCAAAAGGAACTTTTGATATTCCCCTGGGTCATTGAAAATCCATCTTTTTCCCCTGGAAGAGGACATTCAGCCTTGCTGGGTAGTTCATTCTTGGCTGCATTCTAAGCTCTTTTGCCTTCCGGTATATTGTATTCCAAACCCTACGAGCTTCCAGTGTAGTTGCTGCTAAGTCCTGTGTGATCCTGACTGCAGCTCCACGATATTTGAACTGTGTCCTTCTGGCTGCTTGTAATATTTTCTCTTTGACTTGGGAGTTCTGGAACTTGGCTATAATATTCCTAGGGGTTGGTTTTTTGGTATCTCTTTCTTGGGGGGATTGGTGGATTCTCTCCATTTCTATTTTGCCCTCTGCTTCTAGAATATCAGGGCAATTTTCCTGTAGTAATTCTTTGAAAATGATGTCAAGGCTCTTTTCCTGATCATGACTTTCAGGTATTCCAATAATTTTCAAATTATCTTTTCTAAGTCTGTTTTCCATATCAGTTGTTTTTTCGATGAGATATTTCACATTTTCTTCTAATTTTTCATTTTTTTGGTTTTGAAGTATTGATTCCTGATTTCTGGTAAATTCATCAATCTCCCTGAATTCTGTTCTTTGTCTGAAGGATGTATTCTCCTCAGAGAGTTTTCTTATCTCTTTTTCCATCTGGCCAATTTTGCTTTTTAAAGCATTCTTCTCAATAACTTTTTGAACTGTTTTATCCATTTGACCTAAGCTGTTTTTTAGCATGCTATTTTCTTCAGCTTTTTTTTTTTTTGGATTTCCTTGACTAAGCTGCTGACTTCATTTTCATGTTTTTCCTGCATCTCTCTCCTTTCTTTTCCCAGTTTTTCTTCCAACTCCCTCATTTGATTTTCAGTCTTTTTTGAGCTCTGTCATAGCCTGAGCCCAATTTCTGTTTTTCTTGGAGTCTTTAGATGCAGGAGCTTGTGCTTCCTCATCTTCAGACTGAGTATTTTGATCCTTCTTGGGCTCATTTGCAAAATATTTCTCAATGGTCTTCCTCTTATTTCTTTGCTTGTTCATTTTCCCAGCCTAAGTCTGTTTTTTTGGGGGTGCTTCCTGAGCTTTTGGGACACTCCCACAAGGGTCTCAGTGTGTGAGGCTCTTTCCTCCCTCCTGGTCTGTGAATGACCATAAGCGCCCCCCTCTGCCATGGGGCCGAGATGGGGGGGGGCCTGTTGTTCTATGGCGGGGCCTAGACTGGGATCAGGATCTGAATGTGGCCAGAGTCCCAGAGTCCTGTTCCAGAAGCAGAGGACAGAGCTCCACAGTCTCTCTCTCTCTTCACTCCCCTCGTCAGCTCAATGGGCTCATGCCCTGGGGGCTCCTGCTTACTGGCTCCACCTGCTTCTGTTTCCTGGATTTGGGCTGTGGAAAGACCAAGATGCTCCCTGTGTGCCCTGAGGGCTGGGCTCCACGTACTCACTCTGGCAGAGGTCCCCTGGTGTTCCCCTACTTTGTGCCGGTGCTCCCCGGGGTGCAGCTCAGGAGACTCCCCCGCTGCTGTGAGCCTCGGCTCCCAGTGCCCTGGGACTGCCTCCGGGAGGCTGAAGTTCTTTGGCTCTGGTGGGCCACCCCTCCGACCCCGGGGAGCAGAGCCTTTCTGCTCTTTTCCAGGTTACCTTGAGTAGGAGAACTGCCTCACTGGGTCCCTTTGTGGGTTCTGTCTCTTGAAAGTTTAGTTAGAGTCCTTAGCTGATGAGTTTTATCAGAGAGCTCCTAAGACTCGATCCCTTCATGTCTCCATCTTGGCTCCCCATTACTAATTATTAATTAAAACCTTTTAATTTAACTTAAGCCTTTTTCATTCCAATGTCTTCCATCTGTTTATTATTTATTTATCATGTATATAGCTTGCTTTGAACATATTTGTCTTCCCATTAGATTGTAGGCTCCTTGAGGACAGGGGTCTGTCTTTTGCCCTTTTTTTGTATTCTCAGTGCATGTGGTGTTGGTATTTTGTTTTAGAAGAGGACCAACGATATCATGGCATTATTAGATTGGACTGGTGAGTTGGGTTTAAATGAGGCAGTGGCCCAAAGTCATCGGTCTCACTCTCTCTTCCAGAGTTAGAGAAGTCCAGTGTCAACACAATGACCATGACATCTTCTGTATTTGATCAAGTTCTAAGTGTTCCCAGTTCTTACTTCAGTCACTTTCATGACCACTGGAACAAATTGTTCTCATCCTCTCAATCTGCTTCTGAGGGACAGAGGAAGGGGGGGGCGGGTCTTCCTAGTGCTCAACAGATTCTTGAAACATTGTTGGCACTTAATAATGTTTAATGAATTAAGTTTATTGCTTGTTGATTCCAAAAAAAAAGTACTTGATTTGTCGAAAGGAATTACTGCCTAACAGGCTGTTTTGCAACAAGAACATTCATGCAGACATCAAGATCATACAGTATTCCTTGGAAGATATAACAACAGAAATAACCCTATTCAATGACCTTGCTGTAACACTGCCCTTCTTGTTCTTACTCATGCAATGGCACTCCATCTCTTGACTCCGTGCCTTCTCTCTCTGGCTGTCCCCAGACTTGGAATGCTCTCCCTCCTCCCCTCTGCCTCCTGGGTTTCCTGGCTTCCTTCCCAGTCCCCTTCCCCACCCTTCCACATTAATGTAGTATCAGTAGGGGAATACTATACAGCACACACTCCAGACAGACACAGGTAGAGAAAGCTTCCCTGAGCAAGGGAAGAAGTTACTTCAAGGACTTTAAAAGGAGAGAGAGAGAGAGAGAGGGAGAGAGGGAGAGGGAGAGGGAGGGAGGGAGGGAGGGAGGGAGAGACAGAGACAGAGAGACAGTGACAGAGAGAGACAGAGAGACAAAGAGAGAGACAGAGACAGAGACAGAGATAGAGACAGACAGAGAGACAGAGACAAGAGAAAGAGAGACGGACAGACAGAGAGACACACAGAGACAGACAGAGACAAGAGAGAGACACACACACACAGAGGCAGAGAGAGAAGAGACAGAGAAAGATAGACAGAGATAGAGGAAAGACAGAGACAGATAGAGACAGAGAAACAGAGAAAGAGACAAGAGAGAGGCAGAGACAGAGACAGAGACAGAGAGACAGAGACAAGAGATAAAGACAGAGACAACAGAGAGATAGAGACAGAGACAGAGAGACAGAGAGAGAGACAGACAGACAGAGAGAGAGAGAGAGACAGACAGACAGACAGACAGACAGACAGAGAAGAATTTCAGGACCTAGGGTGCCAACAACTGTTCATTGTCTCTGCCATATGCATATTCTACATATGTGTCTCACTGCCATTATATTCCTAAGTTGAAGCCTATTCTCTATTGATTGTTTACTTGTGTCTGACTTTGTAACTTTATAGATCAAACTAGTTTTGCAATTTTCTTGGCAAAGATAACAGAATGGTTTGTCATTTCCTTTTTCAACTCATTTTACAGATGAGGAAATCAAGGCAAATAAAGAGGTTAAGAAGTGTCTGAGATCAAATCTGAATTCAAGTCTTCCTGATTCCAGGCCCAGCATTCTCTCCACTGAGTTGCCTAACTGCCTCCTCTACTTTCTTTCTTTTTTTTTTTTTTTAAGATTTTTCAAGGCAATGGGGTTAAGTGGCTTGCCCAAGGCCACACAGCTAGGTAATTATGAAATGTCTGAGGTTGGATTTGAACTCAGGTACTCCTGACTCCAAGGCCGGTGCTCTATCCACTGCGCCACCTAGCCGCCCCCATGCCTCCTCTACTTTCAATGGATATGTCTAAGAAGGTGTACCAACAAGTTTGAGGAACAGTAAGTACATGAACTGGAATGTAGAGTGTGTGAAGCAAATGTGAAATGAACCCAGAAATGTAGGTTGGAGACAGAAAAAAGGTTTTGAATGCCAAAATCAAGAAGATGGTGATCTATGCTGGAGGACAAAGGAGTGTCTCCATTGGGGAAATTGTTTAATTCCTCTGGACCTTGGTTCTTCCAGCTATGTAAAGTGATGATATTTGCCTGATAATTAATCCCTAAATGGGATATTCCATCTTCCATTTCCTAATTTAGGAAGGGTAAGATCACCCACAGCATCCTGGATCATCACTAGTCAGCTTGACATTTGTCTTGCCACTGGACTTGGATGATTCTGGAGGAGAAAGTGAGGCTGATAGCTTTGCACAGCTCTGTCTCACTCAAAATAAATTCACACACAAGTCATCACCCCCCTGATGACATAGGTTCTCTTTGAGAACAAAGGATGAACAACAACAGTCACAAAGAAGATAGAGATAGGAAGAGAGTTAGGGACTAGTCCGATGATTTCACTGGGAGAGTGACCCTGGTAAAGAGGTTCCCAATCTCTACAGATTGGTACCTTTTCATCAAGTTATCTTAAAAAATTATCTACAGCACTGAGGAGTTCACTACTTGTTTAAGATCATATAACCAGGTTATATCAGAAGTAGGACTTGAACTTGAGTTTTTCAGGCTTAAAAATTGGTTTTCTATATACTGATGTGCTCACTCCATTAGCTATTGTTCACACATTTTAATAGCTATTTTAGAAGACTAGGCTCAAATCAGCCATATATCACCTCCACAAAACCTTTCTCATTAATCTAGTCAGAAGGGGTTTCTCCTTCCTATGATGTCTTATTTTATGTTATTGGAAAGTTCTATGTCTCATATATTTAGTTGCATTTTACCTTTGTGTGTATGTGTGCATGTGTGTGTGTGTGTTTGGGTTTGTGCATACCTGTTTTATCTACCAGATTTTAAGCAACTAGAGAGCAGGAATGTAATTGTAAGTAGTCTCAGTGTGTGGTCTTTAATTAATGGTCAAGAAATGAAAACACTTCTTTAGGGACAGAACCATTTCTTTTTGATAACCTCAATGCAAATGAAACCAAAGTTGAAATTAAATAAAAAGATGACTCTCAGATTCTCCTCAGACAGACAAATAAAGGAGTGGGATTTGACCTCATCGTGTACCCAAAAGTAATAGGGAATGAATGCTGCCAGACCTGGAGTTGGAAACACCTGAGTTCAAATTCAGCCTTGAGCATCTAATATTTTTGTGATCCTCAACAAGTCACTACACTTGTTTGCCTCAGTTTCCTCATCTATAAAATCAACTGGAGAAGGAAATGGCAAACCATTTTAATATCTTTGCCAAGAAAATTCTAAATGAAGTCATGAAGAGTTGAACATGACTGAAAAATGACTGAACAGCTATTTGCTAGGTACTGTGTTAAATATTAAGAATACACATTTTTTTTAAAAAAAGATAGTCTTTATTTTCAAGGAGCTCACAATCTCATGGCAGAAGACAATACACAAAAAAGATGTTGAAGGAGACTGTGGGCGAAGGGGGCTCCAGGGATGTGGGGGAGAAGTCATTCTGAGTAGTCCCAGAATAGTGCAGTCAGGTGAGAAATGAAAAGTCTGAGTCGAAGTCTCTTCTTAAATGGAGGTTTGGAACTTGGGGCCCACCTTCCAATCAGATCCTGTGTCAAGACACCTTGAATCAAGTTCTTCCTGATCCCTAGACTGGCAATCTGCCCATTATGCCATATTGTCCTTTCAATGGCAAGACATTTAAAGTTGATGCCACCAATTGTTATTGTGAAGAAAAATAGAAAAGATATAGGAATATTTTTATAAGATTCTCTAAATTCATTCAATGCAAGTTAATACAATATCGAGTGTCAGACACATCTATCTTTAATACATTAGTGAGCACAGGGGAAAATCATTGGGAAATTATGATTCAAGATCAAAGAATAAAAGAATCAAAGGCCAGCAGATTACTCAGAAAGCTCACAACTGTCCATTCTGAAGATTTTATTTTTTTGAAAGGGGGTCATCAAATTCTACACACACAGTGTATACTGCGCAGCATTATAAAAAGAAATAAAATCATTTCTATCTTATCAGACAGGAAGTGACTGGTTATAGATCTAAAAGTCATTTTGAAAGCATCTTTCTGTGTGCAGTCAGATCCTTGGCTAGTCCAAGAAAAAGTTAAAGTAAACAATGAGATAGAAAGAACAGAGATGAGAGGAAGGCATGCAGCTTCCACCTCACCTGTTTAAACAAGCTGTCATTTGTGAAAAATTCAGAGTGGACTAAAAGTGACTGTTCTAGAAAAGTTGATAGAATTCAAAACTGTTGCCACAACAAGGCTGAAAAAAACCTAGGAACCACTTGAGCCAGCAGACACTGTATCCTTTGCCAAGTGGAGGAACTTGAGTAGGGTTTAGAGCATAATCTTGCTAGTAAAACCAACAAAGGAGAAAGACAAAAAATCACCTTGAGAAAGAAGGAACAGCAATTGAAGAGGACATAAATCTGAAGAGATTATCCCTAAGAACATTTGTAGAGTTGTAACAAAACACAAGGGAAGGAACAAGCCTTTACTAAGCACCCATATTGTGTTAAAAGCTTTACAAATATGATCTATTTAGTCTTCACAAGAATCCTGGAAGGGAAGTGCTATTATTAACATTCCTATTTTATTATTGGGGAAACTGAGGCAGGTGGAAGTTAAGTGACTTGCCCAGTCATAGAGTGTTGTCTTTGGTTGGGGTTCAGAGTTAAAAAGTGAAAGAATTATAAACTTCCCAGAGCTATCTAGGGAATAGGGTATCTTAGTGGCACAGTGGATAGAGTGCCCATCCCAGATTTTAAGATAAAGATCTGAGTTTAAATCTAGCTTTAGATAATTATTAGCTATAAGTACCTGCAGGACTCTTAATCCTGTTTGCCTCAGTTTTCTTATTTGTAAAATGAACTTGAGAAGGAAATGGCTGATCACAGTCCATTATCTTTGCCAAGAAACCCCAAAATAAGGTCATGGAAGAGTCAGAAATGCCTGAAACAACTAAATAAAATCTAGGCAATGAGTCAATAGTAGATTATGTGTGCAGGGAATTAATAGTCTAATAATTCTATTCAGTATACTCCCCTGTCCACTCAGTACTCCTAAATACATTCTATGACAGAAATAAAATAAAAGTTATTTGCTAAGCTAGGAAATGGTCCATGGAGAATGGTCAAGGAAGTGATTCTTACAACAACTCTGAGAGGAAGGTATTATCATTATCCCCATTTTCATAGAAGGAAACTGAGGCAAACAGAAGTTAAGTGACTTGTCCAGAGTCACATACCTAGTCAGTGTCTAAGGTCATATTTTAACTCAGGAAGATGGATCTTCCTGACTCCGGGCTTGGCAATCTATTTACTGTGCCACCTTACTGCCCCTATAATCCCATGAATAGCTCCTAAATTAGAATAGTTGGAAATCTGACAAAAGATGCAGATGGGAAGCTTCACAAAAGTGAAGTCTGAACTCTATTTTGCTTCGGAGAACTTTGCCCAGACTTCCCCTATTGGAATCATGACTGTTTGGAGGGGGACAAGATCCAAACCACTCTGGGAGGAAGTGGAATGAAACTGCTCTCATCAGGCATGCAGCTGTGATTCCTCCCTGTTGCTTTACTGTTGCGTTCTTTTATATATAAATCAGGGTTTTAAATTCTCAATGCTTTTGAATGTCTTAGTTTGTTAGCAAATGAGTCAACTGAATACACTGGAAATGAGCTAATTAGAAAAGCTTCCTAGAGCTCTCTCCCCTTTGGGAAGGGGCAAAAATAAGTTGGAGGAGCTGTTCTCAAAGGTCCCTTCTAGTTCTGAATCTATGATCCAATGAGTAGATTTTGAAAATCTTCATGATAGGAATCTGGTGTCAGATGCTAGCACCCACTACCTGAAATACATAAGGAATAGGAAGGAAGAAAACAAATGGATCATAAATACACCATGCTTGTCAGTATTTTTGCAGTGATGTATTCTCATCAACAATTGATCAATCATTCAACTAAGCCTGGGATACAAATCTAAATAAAAACAAAGATATTCCCTACCTTCAAAGAGCTTACATTCCAATGAGAAAAGACACACAAGAGAGAGCTGAAAACAATAGTGGGAGCATCACATTCGGACTCTACATGGCCCCAAAAAGTGGCATATACATAAGAAGATGAAGTTGAGATAATTGTCTGAAAATGACCAGATACCACATACAGAACAATTCTTGCTGGAAGATTTTTTTATGGAGTTCAGGAATCAATTCTCAAGATTTATCAGAAAGAGGAATTCTCCTCTCAGTGGAAAATATCACAAACTATACTTTCATCAGTAAATGACAATTGAGAAGATTGCAACTCACCCATGTCTAATCCCATATCTAAATTTCTTAATTAAAAAAGAAAAAATGAATTTTTCATTTGCCATTTTCATCATTATGGTTATGAAACTGACTAAAGCATAGAGGACTGTATTTGTTCTTTATTGATGTTAAGAAAGTTTGAGTCAGGGGCAGCTTGGTGGTGCAGTGGATAGAGCACTGGCCCTGGAGTCAGTAGTACTTGAGTTCAAATCTAGTCTCAGACACTTAATAATTATCTATCTGTATGACCTTGGGCAAGTCACAACCCCATTGCTTTGCCAAAAAAAAAAAGAAAGATTGAGTCAGAATAAAATGCAGCCTTGAAATCTCTGCTCAGACAAGATATCTCTGATATGTATCAGGGAATAGGGTTGGTTCACAGACCAGAGCATATGTGCTCCTCCTCAAGAAGTCGCAGTACATTTGTCTAGTATAATTGAGTATTTAATCCAATTCCCTGTGAAAATTCCATGGTTCCACATTGTTCAAGACTTTAAGGAGAGAAAGCTTTGTTCAATGATTCATTGAATATTGGCATTTTTAGAAAGTGTTAAGCAGGGAGCTATTCATTTGCTCAGAGCATTTATTATATAAAGGATGATTTTTAATATAAGGTCCAATTGAAAGGAATATTTTTGACTAATGTTCAGATTTTCCAACCAGATACACTAGGAAGTCTCCTCAGTGAAATATACATTTGAATAAATGAAGTTATTCTAACCATCCACATGTGCAACACAAAGTGGATGAAAACATATTTTCCAGTAAATGTAGCTGAATGGGTAAGCAATTGAATTGTTTATTAATAGACTAGATTATCACAACAAATGGATGATGAATTATGTCTGAAACTGGATTGTGGAAATCAGGCTGACATGTTTGGGAAAACACCTTGGGTGATTACCAACTGCCTGCAGATGTCTGTTTCTTTGCATGTCATTCATTTGACAATCAGGGGACACTTTTCTCTCAAAAGAATTAAAATGATAAAATCCAAAGGACACTGAAAAGACACAGTATGTACATGGTTCAGTTGACTCTACCATACAAATAATGGGAAGGTTCTCTTGCATAAATGGCATAAATGGAATACTTAGAGTCAAATTATTTGAATTTGACAATTTCTTTTACCAAGGTGCACATACACACACATACACATATCCTGTGGAGGAAGCAACCTATTCTATTCTTTCATCAGATCTAAGAGCTTCTCAAGCAACAAGAAGGACAACCTCTGTTTCTGGGACAGGGTTCTTCCCTCCAGATGTGTGCACAACCAAGGGTCTACACCTAGACATCAGATTCTCCATCTGGGGAAAAATCCCTTATTAGTTCTTTCTAGCTACACTTTGCTTGTTATCTAGCTATGTCATCTTGATCTATCAGATGAAGTAAAAGGCATTTTTTAGGGTGGCAGCAAATAGCACAATGCCTTTCACAAAGTAAGTGTTTGATGAATGAATGAATGATGGGAATAGAATAGGTATAGAGGGATTGTGATCTGAGGTGAGTAGAAGGAGTAACTCAAATGGATTAAATATTTTGAAGTATAAAAATTTCTAAGTATTCTTTGGGAAGAATAATAATCATATATAATATAATAATAGTTAATATTTATACAGCACTTTAAAGTTTGTAAAGTATATTACATATTGGACAATGAGTCAATAAATATTTATTAAATGCATTACTTGGCCTAAAGGAGCTTATAACCTAATGAGGGAAGACTATATATGTAAAAGGAAGTTGAAAAGGAGGGCAAGAAGAAGATCCCTGGCAGAGGGGGACAGGATCCTCCTCCTTAAACAGAGATTTTGAAATTCCTGACCTGCTATTCAGTCAGGGGGACAGAGGGTGCTGATGAGGTCTGTATACCAAAGCTGATTGAATCCTGTAGGATGATGATATTTCTCAATGATGAGGTTCCTAGGGGCTTGATGTCCAAAGAAGGGCCAAAAATTATATAATGAGATGGGAAATATATTAACTCATTTCATGCTGATGACAGCTCTGAGAAGTAGGTGTTATTATTATGGTCATTTTTATAGAGGAGGAAACTGGAGCAGTGTTTAAATGAGTTGTCCAGGGTCACATAATTAATAAGTGTCTGAGGTAGGATTTGAATTCAGGGCTTCCTGATTCCCTTTCAATCAATTATAATCAAATGGATCAATCAACCATCCCAAACCTAGCTGAGACAGTTTATGATAATGTTGTAAGAGTTGTGATTAGAAAGAATAGGAAAAGGGAGAGAAACTTTGAAGTATGTGTCAAATGTAACAAACAGGATAAAGAGAACAGCAATTGAGCAAAGGCCACTAGAACTGGTGATAAGATCATTGATGACCTTTAAAAGAGAGTCTTAGCTCAACTGCCAAAAAACAAAAACAAGAATAAAGGGGAACCCAAAAGTTTCTTTTAGAAGTAGAAGATAGTGCAAGATTAGGGGGGAAAATTGTAAAATTCAAAATAAATAAATACATTTAATTAAAAAATAGAGGATAGTTAAGAGTAAGAGAAAAATCAGTTCAGTATAAGTTAAAGATTAGAATAAATGTGTTTCTTAATGTGTCAGGATCAGGAGTAGGACATGGCAGCTAGAAGAGGTAGACTTATCCAATTCAAAATAAAAGTGTAATGAATATATTGTGCTCTCACTCTCCCAGATTCAGGCTGGCTATGTCCACCCCTAAAGGTTCTAGGACCCTCTGAAGGGTCAATGGTGCCTCTTCCTTTCTTTGGAGAGGCAGCACCACCCCTGGATCATCAGTCCTGCTTCCAGGTCTCATGGTCATCAGAGGTAGCAACTCCTTTTGAGAAAGGCCAGTCCTCCCCACAAGCTGTTACTCATAAGGTAAGCAAGCCAGCCTAGCTAAAGCAATGAAGGGAGACACAGGATGCATGTGTTGGTGGATCAAACTACCTTTGCCATCTCCTCTAGACCCTGAAGAAGACAACTGAAGACAATGAATCCAAGAACATTTGCAGTACCAATACTTCTCACCCAGTTACTGAAAGTCATCAGGGAAGTGATTCCTATGGAGATGCAGCCTGGAAACTGCTCCTGGAGATGTTACAGACACATTTATTGAAGACTCAGAAAATCAACGTCCTTGGGTAACTGTTGGAATTTTATCAGAGGCAGTGACATTAAAGAAGAAGCATTATGATGTGCTTTGTTGATGCATTTTAAGGGCCATGGGCACTTTCTATCTGACTTGCAGCTGAATCCTTTCTTATGTGCAGTAGTTACATTACTGTGTTTGAAGTCAGGAAGACTCATCTTCTTGAGTTCAAATCTGGCCTTAGACACTTTCTAGCTATATGACCATGAGCAAGTTTTTACCTCATTTGCCTCAGTTTCTCATCTGCAGAATGACCTACAGAAGGAAATGGCAAATCATTCCCAATATCTTTGCCAAGAAAACCCCAAATAGTGCCACAAGGAGATAGACACAAATGAAAAATTGAATGCACCCCAAATAGAATGTGAGTTCTTTGAGAGCAGTAACCCTTATTTTTCCATTTGTATGCTCAGTACTTAGCACAGTGCTTTGTACATTAATAAGTGCTTCATTTGTTTATCCATTCTCTGCTACTGTTGGTTGTTAGGTGAGTAGCATTGCCAGTTACATTTAATCTTCTAGCTTTTACAAAGGGATATTCATTTCAAAGATTTAAGAAAAAACAAATTACAAACATTTCTTCAAAACCCTTTGGAGGCAAATATCCTCTAAACCACCTTGATCTCTGAGGAGAGTGAACTCACTCTTACCAAAGTTTCTATACAACTTTGACCTTATCAAGTTTAAGTCCAGATGTGGTCTGACACTGGATGAGTCCTCATCTCAACTACCACTGGTCTGGATACCAAAGGTCAACCCTTGCCACTTGGGGCATTCATGTTGAACTGACTGAAAAACTCAAAACACTGGGATGCTACTTTCCTTTCATCTACAACAAAATAGCAGCCACTGAGTCAGGCAAAGAACCCAATGGTAATTGACTGATTATGAAGGATTTTAAGCAAGGTTGGGCATAGAAAGAATGCTAACCTTTCAATTACAGATCCTGAATTCAAGTCCCAGCTCTGAAGCTCAACATCTGTTTGACCCGCATTAAGTCCTTACTGGGGAAATAAGTGACTCTTTAGGCCACAGTTTCTTTATCTCTCTAAAATGAGGGGATTGGATTGGATGGTCTCTTTCCTTCATCATTTATCTAGATCTTTGATCATAAGATCTCTGACAAATATAGGCTGAGTGAGTGGATGTCCAAATGTGATTTCATTTCTCCAGGGTGTGTCATTATTATATCCTCTTTCTCAGTCTGTTGTCTGACTGGAGCTTCTTTAATAGAGGATAAAATCTTCAAAGAAAGTCCAAATTTACAGCCATATTTGTATAGCTGAGTCAGGAGGACTCAAAATCTGGGGGCAGGAAGTTTGGCTATCCACCTTAAAAAATGAAAGGCTTGAGGGGACTTATTGAGTTTTACAGTCCCACCCTTAGAACTTGATGCTTCCTGCTTTATATGGTACTGATCTCCTTGGCTTGAACCTCAATGAATCATTCCATCACCATCATTAACTAACTGCCTTCTAGGTGGCAGACACAGTGCTAGATATACAAAACTAAAACTGTCCTTGAGTTTAAGGAGATAGGTGACTAGTGGATGGGACCCTAGACTTAGAATTCAAAAGACATGAATTCAAATCTTTTACTTTACTAGTTGTCTAACTCTATGCTGATCATTTAAATTTGCTTGATCTGTTTTCTTATCTGTAAAATGAGGTATCAACCTCACAGAGTTGTTGTGAGGATCAAATAAGTTTATCTATCTGTCTGTCTGTCTGCCTGTCAGTCTATCTATGTATATGTGTATGTATTTTATATGTATTGTATTTATACATTATATATAAAATACATGTATAATATATCATATATTAGAATTGTTTTACAAACCATAAAAGGACTATATAAATGCTAACTATTATTATTAGCTATTATTTGTCTAAAGAGGAGACAATATATACCCCCAAAATGCAAGTGTCTCCTCCTCTCAATCCCTACCTCTCTTTATATGACTCCTTGGAGTTTTGTCCTCCACATTTCTGACCAATCTTCACTGATTAGAGTGCTATTCTTCTTTTCTTAGGAGGAGATTATTTCCTGCTTTCTCTTCCCTTCCTCATTGCCCTAATTTCATAGGACATTAATTAAGTTAGAAGGGATACCGGAACCTTAACAATTTTGATAAGGAGAGAGGGGAGAAAACATAGGAGCATTGTGGATATGAGTAGGGAAGTCCAATATGGGAGTGAGAAGAGAAATGAGCATAAAGGTGAAGTCCTGGGGCTGAAGAAAAACTTGGTTTATTTCATAGTTTTTGCTCACTATAAACCAAATCTCCCTCTCCCTTCCTTTCTCTCTCTCTCTCTCTCTCTCTCTCTCTCTCTCTCTCTCTCTCTCTCACACACACACACACACACACACACACACACACACACACACACACACACACACACACACACACACACACACACACACTTCCTTCCTTCCTTCCTTCCTTCCTTCCTTCCTTCCTTCCTTCCTTCCTCCCTCCCTCCCTTCCTTCTTTCTTTCTTTGCTTTTCTTTCTTTCTCCTTCTTCTTTTTCTTTTCTGTCTTTCCAATTTCCTGTAAGCTTCTAGAGGTCAACCAGGGATAGGAACATCTATTTCTTCAGAATCTCCACCCTCCTACAAACCATAGAAAATGTCCTGGCATCCTTGATCTGTTCACACATGTTGATGACTGGTTGACTGGCTGTTCCACTTTGGCATTAACATTTTCTTCTCAAGAGTTCCTCAAAGGACAATGTATCATAAATGGGTGAAATAAAGGGCTCAATTTCTCACCCCCCAATCCCCCATTTCCAAGACCATCTGTCTGTCCTTGGTACAATCCTTCCCTTCCCACCCTCCCCAAAACAAGGCATACAAGGGACTGATGATGCAATGTCTGTCATCTCCTAAGTGCCTGAGTCACCTTGGAAGTCTCTATTTGGCTTGTATTGTGTTTTTAAATGACTGTCTTGGGAAAGAAGAGGAGAAAGTTTTGTAATATGGCCAGTCACCTAAGGTTTCCTTTTTCCATATGACTGACAGCTGGGAGATCTTCAGGGAATGTACCCATGGAATAGATGTGTTGTCCAATGTGGCTAGAAACACATGGGCATTGGACATTTAGGATTGTCACCAGCTAGAATAGGTTTCTCCCATTATTCAGCTGAATCAGCTCAGCTTCCCTGGGTGAAGTTGGCTCACTTGTCAGGTTGCAAAGATGACTCCAGAAACAGAGAGATATTGAAGGGAAAGGAAAGATGAAGACAAAAAAGTCGGAATCTTGGGGCGGCTAGGTAGTGCAATGAATAGAGCATCAGCCCTGGAGTCAGGAGTACCTGGGTTCAAATCCAGTCTCAGACACTTAATAATTACCTAGCTGTGTGGCCTTGGGCAAGCCACTTAACCCTACTGCCTTGCAAAAACCTAAAAAAAGTCAGAATCTAGAGGTAGTAGACCTCTAGTAGACCACTAGTAGACAATTGCAGTAAGTTCAGATGTGAAGTGATGAGGGCCTGCATCAGGGTGTCATTAGTGTCAGAAGAGAGAATGGTAGAAACTTAATAATCACTTCCAGAGGAAAAAAATGTTGAAGTCTGAACGAAGATTGAAACACTTTAATTTTTTTCTTTATTATACTTGGGTTTTTTTTAAAAATCTGTATTTCCTTTTGCAACATGGCTAAGTCTAGGTCAAATTGCCTTCTCAAGGTGGGGGTAGGGAAGAGGCCAAGAAGATGAGAATATAGAACTCAATTTTTTTGAATGTTTCTTTTTTATTTGTTTTTTATTGATTTACACATTACTAAAATATTCTTGTTGTGAGAGTAAACATAATCCCTCCTCCTGCCACAAAAACCTCATGAGAAATAAAGTGGGGCAGCTAGGTGGGGTAGTGGATAAAGCACCAGCCTTGGAGTCAATAGTACCTGGGTTCAAATCCAGTCTCAGACACTTAATAATTACCTAGCTGTGTGGCCTCGGGCAAGCCACTTAACCCCATTTGCCTTGCAAAAAAAAAAAAAAAAAAGATAGGAAGGAGAAATAAAGTGAAAGAAAGAGGAAAAAATGTGCTTCAGTCTGTGTTCAGATACCATCAACTCTGTCTCTGGGGTGAATCACATTCTTTATCAACACTAAGGAGTGCTCATCTAACTCAATTTTTTTTTTTAAGAATCTTAAAATTTTTTATTTGATGGTCTAAGTCAACTCTGAAGGGCTTATAAAAAATGCTATTCATCCCCAGAGAAAGAACTGGTGGAATCTGAATACAAAAAGAAGCATACTTTTTAACTTTATTTTTCTTGAGGTTTGTTTTTTGGTCCATGTTTTTCTTTTACAACACAACTAATATAGAAATGCATTTTTCATGACTACCCATATATAACCTATATCCTATATCAAATTGCTTCCTTCTCAATGAATGGATGGGGAGGGAGGGAGAAAATTTGGAAATCAGAATTTAAAAACAAATGTTAAAAATTATTATTCATATAATTGGGGGAATATAAAATATTAATAATAACTATTAAAATTGTTACCTGTAATTGAGGAAAAATAAAATTAAAATTCAATGTAAAAAACAAGAAACTTGGCATTTGATTGAACATGGGGAAGGAAGAGTGAGAAGGATCAAGGAGTTGAGGATGACATCTAAGTTGTAAACTTGGATAAATGCAGAGAAGCATGAGAAGACTTATAGGAAACAATGTAAGGGAAGGAAGCAAACCTGGAAGACTGACGTATACAATGACTATAACAATGGCAAGGGGCGGCTAGGTAGTGCAGTGGATAGAGCACTAGCCCTGGAGTCAGGAGTACCTGAGTTCAAATCCGGTCTCAGACACTTAATAATTATCTGGTTGTGTGGCCTTGGGCAAGCCACTTAACCCCACTGCCTTGCAAAAAAAAAAAAAAAGAACAATGGCAAGAAAAACAAAACAATGAAAACCAAAAGTCAGGAAATTATAAAGTGTAACCCTGGACCTGCTTTCCTGCTTGATGATTGCCTGCTTTTACCTTTATTTTTGGAGGGACCCAAACACATTTCATTCCACTCTCCAGGCTTCTCTTCCTTAACAACTGCCTCACTCTTACACAGTATCCTCCCTCTGTGAATTCCTACTCTTTCAAAACTTATTTAAGGAAGAGGGCCATGGTGAACCCTCAGTCTCTAAAATAACTATTATAGAACCTCCCCTGGTCTCACATTTCCACTTCCAGCTTGCATTCACAGGTTGGGTCCCCACAGGATGAATGCATATTACCCTGAAGGGTTGGTGTTTATAACCCTGTAGCTTCATCAGATTTAGTTGAACTGCATTAGTTTTTAGAAAGGAAATTTACTTAGAAGACAGGAAAAGTAGTGGCAATAATACTTTCTCTAAACTAGGGACACCCTCTGCAAACCAAAGTCCCTGAGGAGATTTAAAGTAACATGAGAGACATGACTCCTGATTTTGGATATCCTTTTTACCCTTCATGGAATTCCTCTTAAGTATCACTTTATCCTAGACTCTTGAGTGCTGATGCTTTTCTAGGATCCACAGATGACCATTCTCTTTTCCAGGGTCATATTCCCTGAAATTGTTTCCATTCTTAGGAGATTGACTTTCAACATTCATGTCTAGGTGTTTTCTCTGCCATTATGTTTCCAGCAGACTCTGTTCTTCATCCAGCCACTAACCACTGGGCCTTCAGATGTCTCTGATGGAACTCTGGGATCTCCTGAACTCACAAGGTCACCTCTTGGATCTTTCCATATCAAAATACAGTGAGGAAAGAGAGAAAGATGGAGAGCTATTGAAATTTAGTCAGGTTCCCAAAGAAAACAATAGCAATGGAGCATGGAAACTATGAACACCTGGATGCCTGTTTATTTTTGTTTATTCTTTCTTGATCTTATGAAAATAGGTATTTTGAATGGAAATGTTGAGAAAACGTAGCAAGTTTAGAGGTCCCGACAGAGCTCCTTTTAGTGGTAAGAGTTGAATGGCAACTATATATTCAATGCTCATTGGAGTGGTAGTGGTCAATGACACTAGAAGCCTATGTATCAGGAGCAGAGAGCTATGGATGTAAAGTGATATCCAATAGAGAGGAAAGGTAGCTTCAGGGATCATTTCCATCTCAGTGGAGAAATGTTTTAGCTATGAATTTTAGAAAGGATCCTTGGGGATGAACAAAGAATTCCAGGATGAATGTGATGATGACTTTACAAAGAAAGAAAAGGACTTTTAAGGCAGTAATTGCATTACTTCTTTGCCACATGTGCTGTCTACATTTCTCTACTCTTGTATTCCAAGTTAAGCTCACTTTTCTTATAAATCTTGTGTGTTCACTTCAGGTCTTTTTTTGAGAGGGAAGAGTATTTCGTTCCTAGTATTTTTGTTACCCCTTATCAAAAAAGTCTATTTTTTAAAAGTTGATGGAAGACTTTATTTTAAGTGTTAAGAAGGTATCAATAATTACTGATTCTTACACCTACTTTCTCATTTTTACAAAATCTTTGCCAGGGGAATACCTGACAGAAATATAGAGTCAAAACCTTTTCTAAACAATTTGTTACGGCACTTTACATCTTAATTGCATAGGTGACTGAAAAGTATGGCAAATAAATGATCCTTTTGTCCAGATTGTAAGTTGATTAAGCAGGTAGGCAACAAGCAAGTATACTACAAGAAGTCTATGAGAGAAGTAAATTTAACTTAGAGTCATAGAGACATGACCAGTCTGGGTTTGGCATCAAAACAGAACCCCTCACTGATGCAAAGAAGAGGGTTGACTTGGCAGAGGGACGTTCCAGGTTTAGAAGGTAGTTGATTCATTGCATGGAAGTCTGGAATACTTCTAGAAAAGATACTCCAGGGGAGGTTAAGTGATGCAGTGGATGGAGCATCAGACCTGGAGTCAGGAGGACCTGAGTTCAAATCCAGCCTCAGACACTTAATAGTTACTTAGCTGTGTGGCCTTGGGCAAGCCACTTAACCCCATTGCCTTGCCAAAAAAAAAAAAACCCTAACATACTCCCTGTGGCAAAGGAATATCCACAGTAAGAAGACCTCAGGTGTTGATGAAAATTCCATGGTGTATAGGCAGCTTAGTCATGGTGGTATAAGTGTCTTTTTTAAAAGCTAATTTTAAGTTAATTTAATTTTAAAAGCTAAGTTTAAGGGGGCAGTTAGGTAATACAGTGGGTAGAACACTGGCCCTGGAGTCAGGAGGACCTGAGTTCAAATCCAGCCTCAGACACTTAATGTATGACCTTGAGCAAGTCACCTAACCCCATTGCCTTAAATAAAATGTATTAAAAGAACTAATTTTAATTTTTCTGACTAACTTTTTGAGAAACATATCTGTGAAGCCTCATAAGGAACAGTGAAAATAGCACAACCTCTCTAGGTGACCCCAATATCCCCAAGTATTTTAGTTATCTGCCTTTTGGAGACTACAGACAGAGTGCTCAGCAGGTGAATGCCTCCTATAGTGAACTGATTCAACTCTGTATTGTTCTGTTTTCTACACCCTTGTTTCCTGTACTAATTGATGCTCACACCTTGCACACTTCTGCTCTGGATTGCTCCCATCATCTGTCTCCTCTACTTCTAATTAAAAACTGCTGAATAAAACTGGAGAAAATCACGAGATCATATCAAATGTATATTCTCTAATCTCACCTCAGAAAAACAAACTTTTTTACCTATATCAAATTTATTTTCTAAGGCAGCTAGGTGTGGTGGATAGAGAGCTGGGCTTGGAATCAGGAAGACATCTTCTTGAGTTCAAATCTGCCCCTCAGATATTTATTATGTAACCTTAGGCAAGTTGCTTCACCCTATTTGTTTCAGTTTCCTCATTTGTAAAATTGGTTGGAAAAAGAAATGGTAAACCATTCCAGTATCTTGGCCAAGAAAATTCCAAATAAGGTCACAAAGTCAGACATGACTGAAAATAAGTGAACAACAAACAAAAATGATATTCCATATCACACCTTAAAGAAAGGAATATTAATAAGCCAAAGAGAATGTAACCTTTTAGCGGTTAGGCCTTCAGGATTAATTAACTTGGGTTTTTGTCAGCAGTTTGTGGGTTAATGTTTGACACCCAGATCTCCCTGTCTCCCAAATGCATTCACAATATACTTAAAATATATATATATAATATATTCAAATATATATACACATATATGTGTGTATGTAACCACATAATGCATAGTTCCATATATCAGTTCTTTTTCTGGAAGTGTTTGACATTTTCCTTCATAGTTGATTTGAATGCTCATATTACTCAGAAAAGTTTAGTCATTCATAATTACCCTTCAAACACTATTATTGCTGTTACTGTATACAATGTTCTTTTGGTTCTGCTTATTTCACTCTGCAGTATTCCATGCAAGTCTTTCCATAGTTTTCCCAGAATCAAACTTCTTGTCATTTCTTCCAACACAGTAGTATTCCATCACAATCATATACTATAACTTATTCAACCATTTCCCCATTGATGGGCATCTTTTCGATTTCTAATTCTTTGACACTACAAAGAAAGCTGCTATAAATATTTTAGAATATATGGGTTTGGGGCAGCTAGATGGCACAGTGGATAGAGCACCAATCCTGGAGTAAGGAGGACCTGAGTTCAAATCTGACCTCAAGACACTTAATAATTGATTGTGTGACCTTGGGTAAGTCACTTAACTCCATTGTCTTAAATAAATTTTTTTTTAATTTAAAAAAGAATATATAGGTTCTTTTCCTTAATCACTTTGTTTGACCAAAGATTATACAAAATAACTCTTTTGGAATAATTCCAAAAGTTCTTGAAATGGTTGGATCACAATATACTTTCAAGTTTACTTTGCAGTTAACATTTTCTTCATGACTTTTTTTTTTAGTTTTTTGCAAGGCCATGGGCAAAAATGGGGTTAAGTGACTTGCCGAAGGTCACACAGGTTCCTAGTTGCCCCCATGACTTTCTTAAGACTAGACAATCGGGAAAATAATAAGCTAATCCTTGCTATTTTCCAAGTTGTAAATGTTCACACTGAAAATTGTCCAAGCTGGTTCAACGTACCCCTCTTCTATGTGATCCCTTTTGTGGGAAGTAGGAGCATGAGGGGTAGGGTGGGTCATGGGATGAGAAAAGCATAAGGAGGATCTGAATATGTTTGAAGGTAGCAGGAAAGCAGTTGGTGGATGAGGAAAGGTTGAAAGTAAAGGAGATGGTGGGGGGTGGTGGCGTAGTGGTGTAGTGGATAAAGAAAGTAAAGGAGATGGGCAGTTAGGTGGCACAATGGATAGAACACTGGCCCTGGAGTCAGGAGGACCTGAGTTCAAATCCGATCTCAGACACTCAATAATTACTTATCTGTGTGACCCTGGGCAAGTCACTTAACCCCCATTGCCTTAAATAAATAAAATTGTTTTGTTTTGTTTTTTAGTTTTTGCAAGGCAATGGGGTTAAGTGACTTGCTCAAGGCCACACAGCTAGGCAATTATTAAGTGTCTGAGGTCAGATTTAAACTCAGGTCCTGCTGACTCCAAGGCAAGTGCTCTATCCACTGTACCACCTAGCTGACCCAAATAAATTTTTTTTAAAAAAATGTAAGGGAGATGGAGACTGCCTGATCAAAGAATCAAGATCCTATAGGAGATATGTACAAGTCATATGGCTGATAAATTGCAGATGTGTAATTTCAACCCAGGACTTCTGTTTCTAAATTCAATATTGTTCTTATTAGCCAGGAAGCACAGTATGGTATCTGACATATTAGATCTAGGTTTGAATTCAACTTCAGACACTGTATGACTAAGGGCAAGTCACTTAACCTCTAAGAACATCAATTTTCTTATCAGTAATTACTTCTCTCACAAGGTTGTTCTGAGAGCTGTGCTTTGTAAGCTTTGAAGTGTTCTACAAATATGAGACATAATAACTGTCTTCAAGCATTTGAAGGACTATTATGTTCTTTTTGACACAACAAAGGAGGACAGAACCAGGAGATAAAAGTGGGAATTATGTGGAGGCAAATTTAGGATTGATGTAAGGAGGGAAAAAAACCTAATGTTTAACAGTGTTCAAATACAGAATGGAATTCTCTGGAAGTATTGAGGTTTCCCTTACTATGGGGTCTTCAGGCAAAGACTGGATGAATGCTTATTGCGTATGTTTCAGTGGGAATTCCTTGGGCATATGGTTTGGAAAGGACAGTTAGGAATTGAAATGGATTGAACACTTGACTTGGAATCAGGAAGACTCATCTTCATGAGGTCAAATCTGACCTCAGACATATACTAGCTGTGTGATACTGGGCAAGTCATTTAACCCTGTCTGCCTTGGTTCCTCATCTATAAAATGAACTGAAGAAGGAAATGGCAAACCATTCCAATAATTCAACTGTTTTAAATAGCAAATAATGCTTTGGAATAGTTGGCTACTGAGGCCCTTTTCCACCTAAATTCTGTGATCCTATGATTGTACCAGACTATAGCCTGCTTCCATTATATAAGCCAAATATTTTGATCTATGTTGTAGTCATTCCAACGTAATGAATAATTTTAAGTGAATGGAAAATCATAGTATGGTAGATAAGGTATTGGACATGGAAGAGCTGGATTAAAGTCTTGCCTCACACACTTAGTAGCTGCATGACCCAGGACAAAGTCATTTAACCCTGTTTGTCTTAATTCCTCAACTATAAAATAGGCTGAAGAAGTCAGTGGCAAATCACTCCAGTATCTTTGCATGAAAATTCTAAATGGTATTTTCAACTAGAAAACTACTGGAAAACAACTGAACAACAATGAAATCAATAAATCAGTCAGCAAGTATAAATGTCTACTGTGTGTGAGGTGCTGAGGATAGAAATAAAATGAATGAAACAATCCCTACTATCAAAGAATTTACTTGACTATGTGACCTTGGACAAATCATTCACCTCTCAGTACTCTGGACAGCTCCATAAGACTAAAAGTTGCAGGAAGGTAGAAGGTATTTCTTCACATGGAAATTCTCTGTATCAATGAAATCATCACCTCACTATTATTGTTATTAGGTTGTTACTTGGATCCAGGAAGATGAGTTCAAATCCCATCTTAGATACCTACAAAGTATGAGACCCTGGGAAAATCTTAGTCTTTTTCAACCTTAGTTTCCTTATCTGTATTATTATTATTACCTTCTATACATATTTGTTGTGAGGATACATGCTATTCTTGTTTGACCTTCATTCTCAAAGAGTTCCATGACATCAGGAAGGTGACGTCATGCCATGGAAGTGAGCTGGATTTAAGTGCCTCGTTTTCTCTGGAGCCATCTGGGTCCAGCAGGCAAGACACAGATCAGGACAATTGAAAATAGCCCCCCCCCACGCCAGTACATGTTAACTATTATTGTATTGATTAATTTTATCAACTAAGTCTCGAACTTGTGTTATTATTAGTAATAATAATAAAATTTTTTTTCATTATTAATAATAGAAGAATGTATCTGTTTTGGGAGAGAGAGTTATCTCTTCAGATTTAGGGGCTCAATCTATATGATTAGAAAATGGTACTTTTCTCCCTAAAGAATAAGATAACCTAAATGGAGTGAAATTCATGACCTGGTTCTCCTTAACCTTTAAGGAAAGCCTGCAGTATAGCAAATGTTTTAACCATTTCTCCAAAGGGTCCATAGATAATAGAGCTCTAGAATGTAAGAGCAGAAAGAGGGCTTAGAGTTCATTTAGTCCAATTGAGGATTGGGGGAAAAATTAAATGGCAAGTAGATAGGAAAGATCAAACTAGAAGGCAAATGTCCTTGTCTAGAAAGACAGCATGTAATGCAAAGATTTTTTTTTTTGAGAGTTTAATGATTTAAGTTCATTTTATACTTAGGTTTGTGAATTTTGAATAGTATATTTTTTATTTTAACTTTAACAAGAAAGAGCAACTTTAATGCAGAGATTCTTGACCATTTTTATGTTATAAATTTCTTTGGCAGTTTAGATAATTCTGTAGACCCTTCTTAGAATATTATTTTTAATAAATCAAAAAAATGTAAGTTTCAGTTAGAGGTTAGCAAAAGTAAAGAGACATATGTATGTTAACTATAGAGATAGATAAATAGATAGTCCAAGAAGTAAAATTTTAACTCTGGTCTTTCGTTTCTAAATCTAGCATTCTTCTTATTAGCCAGGAAGTGGTCTCTAACCGAAATTTAACACACACACACACACACACACACACACACACACACACACTCTCTCTCTCTCTCTCTCTCTCTCTCTCTCTCTCTCCACACACACACACATTCTATATGTATATATGCACACATATGTATATGTATATGTTTATATGAATATACATATATGCATATATATATATGTATATCATGTGGATATATTTTTCCTCTCCAAGTTCACAGATTCCCCCCCCTCCAAATATCTGGTAATAGGATTCCAGCTTTAACATTCCATTTTTTATTGACCCTACCAGCCCCCAAACTCTATTTTCAATAGTCCCTTCTACCCCAATATTCTATATTTAATGGACCCTTCTACCCCAAAATTCTATGTTCAATGATTTCTTCTAGCCCTGGCATTCTATATTCTATGGTCCTTTCATCCCTAACATTCTATGCTCTATTGGGCCCTTCCATCCCCAACATTCTATGTTCTTTGGAGTCAAGAATACCTGGGTTCAAATCCTACCTCAGATATTTATTTAATATCTATGTGACCATATCACCTATGTGACATAAGTCACCTATGTGAACTAAGAACCTTTTGGGGTCTCAGCTTCCTCATGTATTAAATGAAAAGGCTTGTATTTTATGACCTCAAAGGTCCCTTTAAAGTATAAAATCTATGATCCAATGAACTCAAGATATGCTTTCAAGAAGGTATAGAGAAGGTATAGAGTTCGTGTGAATCTCTAGCCCTTTTCTGACCTGGGAATCCCCACAGTGGGCTCTGATTATCTTCTCTCCTGTATGGGCCATAGCTGTGAACTGCTCCTCTCCTCTCCTTCCCACATCCCCTTTGCTTATTTCATTGTCTTTCAGGTTGAGCCAGGAACCCTGCTTCTGTGGTCCAAGTCTATGAAACTCAACCCCAAACAACTTGGCTCTGAAAAAGTTTCACTTCCCAAAGTTTCATAGGTATAAATAACCCAGACCACAGGATCTGACATTTACCATCCCCAGTGTGTGTCATCAGAGTGGAGTTCCAGTCCTTAACCACTACTGGGCAAAAGAGTCCTGTTCTATAGGCTATCCTTAAATAAGGGGACTTGGATTTGTTCCTAAGGAAGAGAGCAATGACCTGTCTTAAATCTTTTGAAGCTTGGGTCATGGCAAGGAGTAGGAGGATTGGGTTCTAGTCTCAGCTTTACATCAACACTTTTCTTTCAAGTTCCTGAGCATCCCTCTGAAAAATGAGAAATGGTCTCTAATATGGTTCCTTCCATCTCCAATATTCTGTGCTTTATTTACCCTCCCAGTCTTAACATTCTATATTCTATGGTCCATTCCAGGTTTAACATTTTATTTTCTATTGACCCTACTAACCCCCAAACTCTATGCTCAATGGTTCCTTTTATCCCCAACATTTATGTTCAAAGGTCTCTTCTACCCCCAACATTCTATGTTCAATGATTCCTTCCAGCCCTAGCATTCTATATTCTATGGTCCTTTCATCCCTAACATTCTATGCTCCACTGGGACCCTTCCAGTCCCAATATTCTATATTCTTTCATCTCTTTGAGTTATAAAATTCTATGTTCTTTATACCATTCCAATCCTAACAATTCGTTCAATAGTCCCTTCTATCCTCATCATTCTGTGCTCAGTGGTTCCTTCCAGTCTCAACATTTTATGCCCAATGATTCCTTCCAGCTCCAACATTATTTATTCCATGATCCTTTCTAGCTCCAACCTTCTATGTTCAATGGTTCTTTCGAGCCCTAATATTCTATATTCTCTGGTCTTTCCACCTCTAACATTCTATGCTTTATTGGCCCTTCCAGCCTTAACATTCTATTTACTATGATCCTTTCCAACTCCAACATTCTATGTTTAATTGTTCTTTCTAACCCCCAAAATTTTATTCTTAGTGGTCTTTCCAGCCCAAACCTTCTATGTTCAGTGGTTCCTTCTAGCCCAAACATTCTGTTGTCTATGCTTCAGCCCTAACATTCTATGTCCTATTGGCTTCTTTAATCTTAACATTCTATGCTCAGTGGTACCTTTCAGTAGTATGTTGGTAAATGTTTAGCAACAGGTTCTTGGGGATGGGACAGGAGGGGGAAAGAATATATATATATATATATATATATATGTATATATATATATATATATATATACATATATATATATATATATAAAATGCTTTTAAGTTTAATATGTGTTATTAACATTTTTTCCTGTGACTTTCTAAAATCCAAACAATCAACAAAATAATATATCAAATTCCAGTTTTGCTGATTTCTAAAGAGAAAATGTTCACACTAAAATATTAGCAATTGGCTTGTGAGAACTGGTTATAAATTGACTCCAGCATACCTCTGCCCTTCAAACCTTAATATTCTATGTCTTAACATTCTATGTTCTATAGTGCCTTTCCATTTGCATGTTCTATAGGTTTTTCCAGATTTACTATTTTAATTTCCTCCTCATTGGTGATGAGTTCACCCTTTTTATTTATGATACTAGTAATTTGGTTTTCTTCTCTTTTTTAATAAAATTAACCAAAAGTTTATCAATTTTATTGTTTTTTTAAATAAAACCAACTCCTTGTTTTATTTATTAGTTCAATAGTTTTCTTGTTTTCAGTTTTATTAATTTCTCCTTTAAGTTTTATAATTTCTAAATTGGTATTTAATTGGGGTTTTTTGATTTGTTCTTTCTCTAATTTTTTTAATCGCATGCTTAGTTCATTGATTTCCTCTTTCTCTATTTTATTCATGTAAGCAGTTAAAGATATAATATATCCCCTAAAAACTGCCTTGGCTGTATCCCATAAGTTTTGGTATGTTACCTAGTTATTGTCACTATCTAGGATGAAATCATTAATTCTCTCTACAATTGTTGTTTGACCACTCATTCTTTAAAATGAGGTTATTTAGTTTCCAATTGGTTTTAGATCTGTCTCTCTGTGGTTCATTATTGCACATGATATTTATTGCATTATGATCTGAGAAGGAGGTATTCACTATTTCTGCCTTTCTGCATTTGATTATAAGGTTTTTATGCCCTAATATATGGTCAATTTTTGTCTAAGTGCCATATACTACAGGAAAAAAGTATATTACTTTCTATCCCCATTCAATTTTCTCCAAAGGTCTATCATGTCTAGATTTCCTAACATTCTATTTACCTCCTTAACTTCCTTCTTGTTTATTTTATGGTTAGATTTATCTATATCTGAGAGAAGGAGGTTGAGATCTCCCACCAGTAGAGTTTTGCTGTCTATGTCTTCCTGTAACTCATTCAGCTTCTCCTCTAAGAATCGGATGCTATACTACTTGGTACATACATATTTAGTATTGAAATTGCTTCATTGTCTATAGTACCTTTTAGGAGGATATACTTTCCTTCCCTATCTCTTTTAATAAGATCTATTTTAGCAGCAGCTTTGTCTGAGATAAGGATTGCTATCCCTGTCTTTTTCACTTCAACTGAAGCAAAATATATTCTGCTCCAACCTTTTACCTTTACTCTATAAATACTGCTTCAAATAAGTTTCTTGTAAGCAGCATATTGTAGGATTGTTTTTTAATCTACTCTATTTGCTTATGTTTTATGGGATAGTTCATCCCATTCACATTCAAAGTTATAATTACTAACTATTGCTCTTTTTTTTTTAGGTTTCTCCAAGGCAGATGGGGTTAAGTGGCTTGCCCAAGGCCACACAGCTAGGTAATTATTAAGTGTCTGAGGCCAGATTTGAACTCAGGTATTCCTGACTCCAGGGCTGGTACTCTATCCACTGCACCACCTAGCTGCCCTCTTTATTGCTCTTCATGCATCTTCCTTCTGTTTATATTTCCCCACTTTTTTCATTTTATCCATATTCCCCAGTATTTTACTTCTGAATACAACTTCCTTCAATGTGTTTGCCCCCTTATACACAACCCCTCACCTCTCTTTACCCCTTCTTCCTTCTATTAGTTCCTCTTCCCCACTTTCCCCTTTTAATATTTGAAAGGTAAGATAAGTCTCTTAACTTAACTGAGATTGTATATGTTAATCCTTCTTTGAGCCAAATCTGATGAGAGTGAGATTCTCACTGCCTTCCTTCTTCCCCTCTGTTGCAATAGGTCCTTTGTACCTCTTCATGTAATGTGATTTACCCCATTCAATCTCCTCCATCCTCCTGTCTCTTTACTGACCCCCCCCCACCTTTTTAAGAAAATATTGTTTTTAAATCATTGTATCTGAGTCACAAAGAAGTTATGAGTGTCCACTACTTCTGGCTAAGTATATGCTCTCTAATAGAGTTACAATTCTCAAGAGTTATAAGAATCTTCCTCCCAGGTAGGGATATAGCCAGTTTCATCTTATTGGATAGCAGATTTTTCTTTCCCTTCTTTATGTTTTCATGCATCTTGAGTCTCCTTCTTGAAGTCCAGATTTTCTATTTAGCTTTGGTCTTTTCATCAGGAAAAGTTGAAAGTCTCCTATTTCATCCAATGTCCATCTTTTCCCCTGGAAAAGAAGGCTCAGTTTCGAAGGATAGTGAATACTTGGCCTCATTCCAAACTCTCTTGCTCTTCAGAATATTGTATTCCAGGCCCTTTGATCCCTTAATGTTGATGCAGCCAGGTCCTATGTAATCCTTATTGTGGCTAATTGGTATCTGAATTGTTTCTTTCTGGCTGCTTTTAGGATATTCTCTTTTATCTGAGTTCTGGAATTTGGCCACAATATTCCTTGGTGTTTTCATTTTGTGATCCCTTTCATGAGGGAATCGATATATTCTTTTAATAACTATTTTGCCCCCTGGTTCCATGATATCAGGGCAATTTTCCTTCAAAAGATCCTGAATTATTGATCTATACTTTTTTTATTCTCAATGTTCTCAGGAAACCCAGTGATTCTTAAATTGTCTCTCTTGGTTCTATTCTCTAGGTTAGTAGTTTTGCTGATAAGGTATTTTATCTTTTCTTCTATGTTTTTGATTTTTTTCAGTTTTGTTTAACAGATTTTTGTTGTCTCATAAAGTCATTAGTTTCCATGGATTCTATTCTTTTTTTAGAGAAGAATAGTCTTCATTTACCTTTTGCAACTCCTTTTCCAATTGGTCATTTCTATTTTTTTTTAAATATTAAAGTCATTTTTTAAATTTTATTTATTTTGAGTTTTACAATTTTTCCCCCAATCTCACTTCCCTCCCTCCCCACAGAAAGCAATTTGTCAGTCTTTTTTTGCTGTTTTTCTAATTTACTAAAACATTCCACAAGATTTCTTCAATTAGAAGTTCTTTGAAACAATACCATCATTTTTTGCCAGGCGGACAATAGAGTCATCAGATTCTCCCATTCTACAAATTGCTCTATAAATTGTATATGTTTTAAACTGGCCGTTGAATCTGCCAGTGACCTTGTCAACCTCGGCCATGTTCATCTGGATGGATGTGTGGTCCTTGGCCCCAATGATCCTGTTGTTCGCAGAGCATTTCTGCAGTACATAAAGATCCATGAACTCACCAGCATCGTTCTGCATGTTGGAAACTGAGGAGCCAAGTGCAGGTGCAGGAGCAGTGGAAGAGGGAAAAAAAGAATTTGTCAGTCTTTACATTGTTTCTATGTTGTACATTGATCCAAATTGAGTGTGATGAGAGAGAAATCATATCCTTAAAGAAGAAGCATAAAGTATAAGAGATAACAAGATCAGACAATAAGATAGCAGGTTTTTTTCTAAATTAAAGGGAATAGTCCTTGAACTTTGTTCAAACTCCACAGTTCTTTATCTGGATGCAGATGGTATTCTCCATTGTAGACAGCCCCAAATTGTCCCTGATTATTGCACTGATGAAATAAATGTGTCCATCAAGGTTAATCATCACCCCCATGTTGCTGTTATAGGGTGTTCAGTGTTTTTCTGGTTCTGCTCATCTCACTCAGCATCAGTTCATGCAAATCCCTCCAGGCTTCCCTGAATTCCCATCCCTCCTGGTTTCTAATAGAACAATAGTGTTCCATGACATACATATACCACAATTTTCCAAGCCATTCCCCAATTGAAGGTCATTTACTTGATTTCCAATTCTTTGCCACCACAAACAGGGCTGCTATGAATATTTTTGTACAAGTGATGCTTTTACCCTTTTTCATCATCTCTTCAGGATATATACCCAGTAGTGGTATGCACATTTTTGTTGCCCTTTGGGCATAGTTCCAAATTTCTCTCCAGAAAGGTTGGATGAGTTCACAGCTCCACCAACAAGGTCATTTCTGTTTTTGAAGGAGTTTTCCATCTGCCCAATTGTGGTTCTGGGAGAATTATTTTCTTTTTGCACTTTCCCAATTGTATTTTCCAAGGATTTTTTTTCTTGTTGCAGGGTGTCAATTTTTTTCTTGCAAGGTGTTAATTTTTTCTTGTATTTCTTTTCCCAATTTTTCCAATTGATTTTTAAACTCCTTCTTTCTGGGCTGGAGACCAATTCATATTCTCCTCAGAAGTTCTATCTCTCTCTGAGTTAGAGTCTTTATCTTCAAGGCATCTTTCAATGGACCCTTTTCCACTAGCCTTTCTTCATTTTCCTAGGATCTTGTGTTGGGGGAGGGGCTGGTTCACAGACCTTTGGTTTTGAAAACCTTAGAGGTTTTGCTCACTGGGCTTAGTAACTCCAAGTGGGCTAGCCAGTAAGGGGTGTTAGAGGCTTTCTATGGTGTGTCTGTGACCTTGATTTGTAGCTCACTCCCTAGGCCTGGGGGGTGGGGGGGGGGAATGAGGGAAGCAGCAGGGTATGAATTATCCTTGAACAATGTGTACTGGGCCCTTAGGCTATATAGTTAATCTTATTCACTCAGTACTGAGAGAGATCTGCTGCCCACACCTGAGCCTGGGGTGGGTTGTTACTGTGTTTGCTCTGGGAAGAGTACCTTTCTCTCACAGGGATGGGGGGTGGGGCTCAATTGGAAACATGTGAATTCTACTGAAAATATGAGGCAGGTGGCCTTGGTCTTCCAGTCAGCGGAACTGACTGGATTGATGTCTAGCCACTTTGTTGGAGTTCTCCTGCCTGCTGTGCTGGAACTCTCCCTCCAACCTCACTGGAGCCCTCCAGATGGCTTAGAAAGCCAAAATCTTCTACGGTTGTTCTGAGATGTGTCCCAGATTTCATCCCACCACCCCAGTGCTGGCTCTCTGCTTTCTGTCCCCGGTTCACCCGTGTTCCCCTGAGACAGACCTTGTTAGTAGAGGTTTTTCTCCTTTGCTCTTTCTGGATTTTGTGGATTTGAATTCTGTTAAGAGGCTTGATTCATATTAGGGAAAGCCAGGAGACCTTAGGACAGTGCCTGGCTTCTCTTCACCATCTTGACCAGAAGTCTATAACATTCTTTCATGGTATGATTAGGAGATGTGACTCAGTTTTCAAAACTGGACTCAGAATTGTAAGCCTTTTTTTATCCCTGGAGATACTCAAAGTTGGAGGGGGGCAGAAGTTCACCTTCAGACTTACAAGCCCTAATTAGAGCTGAGAAGCTAGTTTTCTCCATAGGCTTTTCAATCTCAACAAGTTGAAATTGCTCATTATTTTAACCCATGAAGCCACTCCTCTTCCAAATTTGTCTATTTTTATTGAGGATACCATTATCCTTCTAGACATCTACAGTTAAAGTGTTTAAGTTTTTTCCTTGACTGACTCTTCCCATGTCTATTCAAGTCTTATGTTGATGATAGCGATTTTTGGTTTGTTTGTTTTTTTTAATCACTAGAAAAATACAATATTTATTTTACTACTTCTGCAAAAGAGACATTCAATAAATAAAATAAATGCATTTTTGATAAGAGAAAACATCTAGACCAAAGGTAATTTTCTTTTTCAAGGAACCAAGAGAGGGATGCTGAACTTCTAAAAATCTTGGTCAAAATTCTATGGGACATGGGGGCAGGTAGGTGGTACAGTGGATAGGGCACTGGCCCTGGAATCAGGAGGACCCGAGTTTAAATCCAGTGTCAGACTGATTGCCTAGTTGTGTGACTTTGGGCAAGTCACTTAACCCCATTACCTAAAATGAAAAAAAATTCTATGAGACATTATTTGCAAGAGAATCATTTTTATATTTTGGTAGATAGCCAACTCTATTTTAGCATTCATTTAGTTAATGGAAATTAACTGGCTATTCAACCAGATTCTCTAGAGAGTGAATCATATTAAGAAGAGTATTATGAGCCTAAAATAACTATAAAATAGCTACTTGCCTCTTAAAATTTCACTGCTGAGCTTCAGACAGAGCTATGAAACCTCAGGCAGAAGGAGCATAATCTAGCCCATGTCTTAGTTTTATTACCCCCTATGATATCCCTGGCAATTGATTATCCAATCTCTTTCTAGAGAAGTCTAGGGATGGGTCAAGTTTAGTTACCCTTCTTCCCTCCACAAAATCTCTCCCTTCCATTCCTTTCGGTTTAACCTGTAGCATAACCATCCTGATTCAAATGTTCTTTGCTTCTCTTCTAAATTTTTGCATTAAGCTATCAACCTATGTCTAATATCTCCTTTCTTCAGTCCATCCTTTTCACACAAAATAATCTTGCTTAAAGTTCAGGTCTGTTGATGTCATTCTCCTGCTCAATAGTCATCATTGGCTCTCTTTTATCTTTGGATTTAAACATGAACTCAGTTTGGCATTTACATCCAAAGCTGTAAAATCTGCAGAATTTGGCTCCAGTCTACCTTTTCAATATTATTTCTCTTTATACTCTCCTACATTCCAGGCACACTGGCCTATTTGCTGTTTCCTGATTTGGGAGCTTCATCTCACCATTTTTGTCTTAGCATGACATCAATATACTTTCTCTTCATTTCTGCTTCTTAGAATCTTTAATTAATGATAATAATAACAATAGCTAGTATGTGTGGAACACTTGAAGATTTACAAAATACTTTACAAATGTATTCTCATTTTGTCTTCACATTAACTCTGGAGGTAGGTGCTATCCCAATGTCAGAGATGGTGAAACTGAAGCAGAACAGAGGCTAAGTAACTTGCTCTGTGTCACATAGTGAGTAATCTGAGGTTAGATTTGAATTCAGATCTGATTCCAAGCCCTATTTCTATCTACTCTGGCACTGATCCATCATTCCCCCAGTTGTTAGTTCTGCTATAACTTGACAAATTATTTCACTTCCCTACTCAAAATCAAGCAATAAGGGGAGGCTAGGTAGTGTAGTGGATAGAGCACCAGCCCTGGAGTCAGGAGTACCTGAGTTCAAATCCAGCCTTAGACACTTAATAATTACCTAGCTGTGTGGCCTTGGGCAAGCCACTTAATCCCATTGCCTTGCCAAAAAAAATCAAGTAATAAAAGTCACAGGGCTCACGAGAAAAATGTCAGTGACACATTTAAAAAAAAGATAAGAACCTAATAAAATTGTAACACAATTTTACATGGTGGTTAAAAAGAGAACAGAAAAAGATGAGGAGCAGACCAACCCACCTTCACCTAAAGTTCCTGCTGCATTTTAGGATAGATATACAATATATCTGGCACTTTGTTTTGTTTTGTTTTTTTTAAGTTCTGAAAAAGTATAGTTTTTTGTTTCTTGCTGTTTGAGTGAAATCTCAAAAAAAGCAAACTTGAAATTCAGATTATGTTAAAATTATTCCTTAATAAATCAGGCATGTTGGAACAAATGAACATTTCAAAACAAGATTTTGAGCAGAATTTACTGTATTTTCCCCCTCTTCAAAATATCTTATTTTATATCTGTTTTATCTTCTATAATTTCCTTGTGCAAAGGGACTATTTTTTCATTTTTCCTAAGATATAGTACATAATAGATGCTTAATAAATACTTATTTAATTTAAATTAACTGAATCCTCCTTGGAAACTGACTGAATGTTGAGGATTCATTCTTATCCTCATCTTGAGGACTAAATTCAACTCCATGCTTTCGTCTGTCCCAATTTATCATCTTATTCCTCTGCCATGCCCTAATTCTTCTTACTCCTTTCTCCTTCAAATATCACCCCCAAACTCCACTTCCCTTTCTTACCCTCAATATCATCTGTTTTGTTTAACTTCTAGCCTCAAGCATCTGTGGCCTTGGAAACATTCAAGTTTTGCAAGAAAGAAATCATGTTGGGTTAGAGTTTATACTAGCTCAAAGTTGGGTGTGGTAAGAAATATTCACTAGACTTTAGGAAAACAAAAAGTTCAAAGAAATAATAAATATAAGCCCCTGACTTGAAAGTGACTGAAGAGGAAGAAGATACTCTAAAAGCAAAATTCTGATAAAACAATCCCAGATGATCCCCTCTCCCATCCCCCAGCTTAGAAGTCATGACATATAGCTGAGTTCAAATATTAGAAGAGTTATCATTTTCTGTTTGATTCCAGAGGGTAAAACATGTGATTCTGTGAAAACTAAGAGTGGACATAGATTTAGGCCTGATGTTCAGAAAATTCTGCTAACAGATATAGAAGAGATACAATCTAGAGGTAGAATTTTTTAAAATTTTTTTAATATTTTTTTTTAGGTTTTTGTAAGGCAATGGGGTTAAGTGGCTTGCCCAAGGCCACACAGCTAGGTAATTATTAAATGTCTGAGGAGGGATTTGAACTCAGGTACTCCTAACTCCAGGGCCAGTGCTCTATTCACTGCGCCACCTAGCTGCCTCCATTACCTAGCTGTGTGGCCTTGGGCAAGCCACTTAACCCCATTTGTCTTGCAAAAACCTAAAAATATATATATTAAGTTTCTTCTTTCTAATCCAGAAGTCTTCAAGCTAAGAATGGATAATCATTAGCTGATGACATTGTGGTAAGGATTCTTGGGCAAGAATAGGTTGTATTTGATGGCCTTTGAGGCTACTTCCAGTGCTGAGACTAAACCTGTGATTCTATGAGTTCTGATCTTAAAAAAATAAATTTTATTATTGATTTAGCAGTGACAAAACAAATGTATAGATATACAAAAAGTATAGATATACAAAATTAAAGAATAGAATAGAAAATGTAGATATAGATATGTATATAGATACGTATGTATATGAACAATAGCCATTTCCAGAAAATAGTGAAAAGATGAATAAACAATCCTCAGAAGACTTGCAAACTATTTATAACCATCTTTAAAAATACTCTAAATTACTAATAGTAAGATAAATATAAATCAAAACACCCCTGAGTTCTTACCTTACATGTTGAAAATTGGCAAAGTTGACCAAAAAATAGGAGTAATCAATGTCTGCAAGGGGATGTAGAAAGTGACTGCATTTATAGTAAAACTTAAAATAACAGGATAACAACTTGGAAAAGCAATCTGGAATGATAATAAATAAAATAGCCTAAAACTTCTAACCCAGAGATTCCACTGCTAGGTTTATATGCCAAGGAGGTCATTGAAGTATATTTATAGCAACACTTTTTTATAGTAGCAAAGATCAGGAAACAAAGTGGATTCCCCTCATTGGGCTAATGACTAAACAAATTTTGGGGTATCTGAATGTAATGGGATATTATTGTGCTATAAGAAATGAGAAATATGATGAATACAGAGAAGCATGGAAAGATATGTATGATATGATATGGAGTGAAGTAAACAGAGACAAGAAAATAATATACACAGTGACTGCAACAATATAAATAAAAAGAACAATCACAAAACAGTCAAAGCAAATGTTGTAAAATTACAAAGAACAAGCATTAGCCCCCAAAGGAATATCAGAACACATTCCCTAATTGTAGTACATTACAGATTCTTTTGATGTACTTATCAATTTTAAATTTTTTTCTTTTTTCTGTAAAATGCTTTATAAAAGTTTTTTGTTATATGGGATGGTTCTCTGAAAGAAGGGAGGAGGAAAGATAAAGGGAGAATTTAGTAAAAAATAGTAATGAATTTTTCAAAAATTAGAACCATAAATTATATTGATTTTTACAAGATAATAATAGTATCTTATTTGTTTCTTGTGACCTTTTGAGTTTTTTCTTCACATATATTATCAGATTTTGTTTCTGTTACTTTTACATAGTCCACAGTATGCATTCTTTTGTTTTGATTTTCTATATAAATTTGTTTCTTTATATTTTAAATAATTATTTATTTCTTATAAAACAAGAATATTCTTTTATATGGATAGACTGCACTTAATTCAGCCATTTTCCTGTTGAACTGTTGGACATATGGTTTGTTTCTATTTTGTTCTGATAGTAGAAATAAAGTCACTGGGTGACCTCCTTTACATTATTAGCTGTGAGATCATTGGTCCAAAGGGTCATTATATAACAGATTTTTAATGTTTTATTGTTACTCTTTTTGAAGAATACACCATCAACATTTACCAATAATTCCCCCACCCAAACTCTACCACAAATAAAATCCTTCTTTGTTATACAGTAAGTACAGTTGAGTGAATCAAAATCAACATATTGACAGTTTGTCAGATTCATTAAAAATCTTTCTAAAAAGATTTCTCTAATTTATAGTTCTTCTACAGCAGCACCACCATTGTACTTGATTACTTAAAACTATCAATATTTGTCAGTTTGTTGACAATAAAGCATTTTCATTTTTATTTCTTTTGATGATCTGGCATGGTGGTATATGCTTCTAATCCCTGCTAATGGGAAGTTGATGTTGGTAGATCTCTAAAGCTCAGGGGTTCTGAGCTTCAGTAGGTTAGGCCAGTCTCATGACTGAAATGTCCAACACCAGTATGATGAGACCCCAGAATAGAGGCCCAACATTCTACCTAAGAGAAACAAACCAGAAAACAGGTAAAAAATGGAGCAGGTCAAAGCTCCAAGCCAGTCACTACTGGGTTGGGTCTGGTGAACAATTAATGCACTTCCACCTGGGACCAGATAGGAAAAATTAGTGGCAAAAAAGATCATTTATTTGAATATTAGAATTTGTAGTGGTTTTTCAACAATTTGTATTTCTTCTAGACTATTCACAGTCATTGATCAGAGATCTGATTTTAAAAATAAATATTTTGTTTGTTTTTCAAACTTTTTTCATTTATTGATCAGTTATTATGATTTCCCCCCCCCCCATCTTTTTTTAGTCCCACTATATGGGATGGCTCTAGAAGAGGGAGGGGAGGGATACTGGTGAACATTATAGTAATGGGGGGAAAAGGGCATCAATACAACCTTTTAAAAAATTCATTTCAGTGTTCGTCATGTTGAGATTGAACTATCTATTATACTTCTTGGCAATGTCCAGGAGACATCTGATGTTGTGGAAACAGAGCTTAGGAAAGATCAGACAATCAATAAACATTCATTATAAATTGTTGTTGCAGGTTCTGGGGGGATATCTCCCATCAACTTTCTATATCTTGTAGATAGGAACAGCTAGGTGCCTCAGTGGATGGAATGCTGGCCCTGGAGTCAGAAAGACCTGATTTCAAATCTGGCCTCAGATCCTTACTAGCTATGTGACTTAGCCTCTATTTTCTCTAATCCTCTAGAGAAGGAAATGGCAAACTACTCCAGTATCCTTGCTAAGAAAATCCCATTGATAGTTCTGATACTGAACTACTGAACAATAACAAACTACACGAAGACATTCCCAATCTCCAATTTATACTGTCTGTATCTTTTATTTGCATGCAGTTTGTATGTTGTTTTCCTCATTAAACTATGAGCACCTTCAAAATTTTTTTATTTTTATTTTCAGTTTCAAATTCTCCCTCCCCTGACCCTCCCCCATTCATTGAGAAAGCAAGAAATATGATACTCCTTATAAATATGATGTCATGCAAAACATATTTCTGTATTGTTCCAAAAGAAGCAAGTAAAGTGAAGAAAGGAAAAATATGCTTCCATCTGCTGTCAGAGTCCATCAGTTCTCGAGCTGGACAGCATTTTACATCAACCTATGTTAATTTAAAAACTAAAGGAAATTAGTTATTGTTCAGATATAGTTTGGACAGATTACTCCTGAAGTCTCCAGGATCCTGTGAAAGATATACAACTAAGGATAAATATAAAAGAGTGTCAGAGATCTGTAAGAACAATTACAGGAAAGGCCAGAATACACTGCTAGAAATGTTAATGACAAGAAAAAGGTCAATTTATATTTGGAGCAAGGAGAATGAGTGGTTCTTTGACTTGGAGCAGTTGCTAAAATGTTAATTGGAGAAAACAGAACTATGCAATGCCCCTTTTGCTATCAGGGAGAATGATATTTGAATGGAATAATAGAACATAGATGATTAAGACAAAGGATAGATAAGGGTATCCCCTTGTAATCAGGGTTATAGGTTCCTCTGTATATTTGGTGGGTGTGCCAGTCAATATAAGATATAGACTTAATGTCTTTCCACTTTTCTATAAATCTACAAAAAAAGCAGGCTGTCACTTAATTAATTAACCAGCAAAGAAGTATGTGATTTGGCCACTAGGTGTCACCACCTTCAAGTAAACTACCACCAGTTTTATCCATAGAGGGTATCCTGGGCAATATACTGGCTTTCCCAAAGGCTGCAGTATTTCTACTGATTACCAGAGTGCACTTGTTTATAATAACTGCTTGGAGTATCTTCCTCCTCTTTCCTTGTAATCATGTGGTCTCAGCTTGGAAGGGGTGGGGGAGGTGGGGGAAGCATCTTGACCTCTATTGCTTTTGTTGAGCTGTGTGACCTAGCTTTTGCCTTGCAAAAAAACAAAAGCAAAAACAAAAACAAAAACAAAAAAACAAGACAGTAAGAGCAGCTGCAATGCAGACAGAAAGTAGCCACAAGTTGTGGACTGTCAGTCTCCACTTCTCTGCTCCTGAACACAAGTGCTGGACTCAGTAGAGTCTTTATGGCTCATTCCCCTCATTAACAAGTTAGTTACCCATAGCTGGCTAAATCTGAACTTTGGTTTCTAGGGGTCACCCTAAAAAAGGTGGGGTTTCTCTAATTCTGTTAACTCAAGTCCCATTCCAATGTTGTTTCTGCCATAACAATTGTCCAATGTCAGTTAGCATCATTTGATATTATTTGGAATCAATGAACTTTTACAAAATCCATCAATCAATAATACCTACTGTGTATCAGGCACTATGCTGAGCAATGGAAATACAAAAGAGGACACTCCTTGCCTCTCAAAGTGCTTATAGTCTAATGGATTGTAAAAAAAATATTTTATTTATACAAGATTTCTGCACAAAAGTCTTATTTTATATATTTTATTTATATTATATTATATTTATTTTATAATAATTATTTATTTTACTTAATAAAAAGATATAGCAAGAATCAATGTATAAAAATATCCCATCTGAACTGGGGCATATTCTCCACTCTATCATCTCAGTTTTGAGGGAAGCATTCAACCCACCAAGTTTACTTCCAAATTCACTATAGTCACTTACATGAATTGTTCCCCTACAGACAATGCCTTTGAGGACAGTTAGGTCACGCAATAGACAGAGCACTTGGCCTGGAACCAAGAAGACTTGAGTTCATATCTGACCTCAGACACTTATTAGGTGTGTGATCTTGGGGAAGGAATTTAACTTTGACTGCCTTGTGGTTCCTCATCTGTAAAATGAGTTGAAGGAAATGGTACACTTCAGTATTTTTGACAATAAACTCCAAATGAGGTCATGGGGAGAGTCAGAGGTGACTGGAAACCACTGAACAACAACTGAGTCTGTTCATACTACTTGGTTGGATCAAGTAAGTTTTTCCTCAGGATTGTGCTCAGCTATGGACAAACCCTGGTATGAAATCCAGTTACTGAGGCTGCTGGTCCATCTTCTGACTTCTTGAAGTTCCCACAAGGTCATATATAGCCTAGTCCTTTCTGTCTCTAATAACTTCACATAAGTAGGAAACAAGCCCCCCCCCCTCAAGAGGGCCTGAAGCAACTGTACAGCTATGTATGAATGGATCAGAGTTAGCTGTTTGCCCTGTTGGAAAAAGTAAGCTCCCGAGATGACTGAATAACAGCGTTTCTTACCTCTATCCCTTTATCTAAGGAGGAGAATGGAATGAAATGTAATTCCTCCTCAGGACCAGGCCTGAAAACTGAAAGAGGGAGATAATTTATACATTCATGCGAAGTCTCACCCTATCTCCCGACTTCATTCAGTTCCATTTTCAATGTTCTGTGGACTCAGTGTCCCCTGTGATAATTCTCACTGCCTCTCTGATTCTCACAGAGATGAAACTCAAATTATAACTTGTACCGAAAGAACTTGTAGATATCATCACAAGATGGACAATGGGAGAAGAGACAGAAAATTAAAATGAATAATTGAAAAAGCATTTATTTATTGCTGTGTTAAATATTAGCGATACAAATATAAAATCAAAAATGGTCTCTTGCCCTCAAGGAGCTTATAGTCTAAGAGAGGGAGACAGATAACACAGATTGGAATCAGGATCAGGGAGAGGCACTTTGACCTAGAAAGTTACAGGGATGATAAATGGGGTCATAAAGAAATAGATTGACACGCCTCTTCCAGAAAGCTGATTTGATCAATGCTGCAAAACTTGAGACATCTGTAATATGTGTCTATGTAGAGGGGGTAGAGAGGTATGGATATACAGGTGACTGACAGGAAGATGGCTAAGGAGTAGGGTATTCATAAAGGGAATCGAATGTAGTGAGTCAGGAGAGTCAGTCAACAATCCAGACAATAGGGCCTCAGTTCTGTAAATGAAAGAATTAAGGTCCAGGCATGGTCTCTGACCTAGAAAAAGGCAAATGTCTTTTTCACAAAGAAGGATAAAGGCCAATTTTTTTAAAAAACCCACTATATATTGAGCTTGACATCAACATCTGCCACAATTATGGGATAAATTATTATATAGATGTTTTGTGAGTGCTTGGAAAGGGAAGTGATAATCACTAGGAACCAGTTGGGGTTAATGCCAACCTAACCTGATTTCATATTTTGACAGCAAAATGATGTCACTTCATTAGGGAAGTAAGGATCTAAACAAGACATCAACCTGAATACATCCCTTGTTATCCTTGCAAATCACTGTATATCTCTAGTCTTCAATTTCTTCATCTGAAAAACGGGTGGGTTAACTAGGAGGCAAAGTGAATTGAGTACTGGGTTTGGAATCAGGAAAACTCATCTTCATGAGTTCAAATTCAAACTCAGACACTTCCTAAGTGACCCTGGGCAAGTCACTTTACTCTGCTTTAGTTCCCCATCTATAAATTGGGCTAGAGAAGGAAATGCCAAACTACTCCAGCATCTTTGCCAAGAAAACCCCAAAGGAGGTCACACAGAGTCAGATTCAAATGAAACAGTCACTCCAACAGATAGGAGAGTCTCTTCCCTTTTTTCACCAATTAGCCAATGAACCTCTCTTCTATTACAAACATCAAATAAAAACTAGAAAAGAAAAGAAACTTGATTCTTTATACTGTTTTTTGTACAGCTAATTTTCTTAGAAGGAAGAGGGAAAGAAGAATAGAAGGAGAGAGAGCAGAAGAGAGAGGAGGGGAGGTTGAATATGGGTAGTTCATGTTTTTGAATAGGGTATTTGAGTTTGTGTTTCCTTAGCCCCCCCCCATTTTATTTGTCCCTGGGGAAGTCTGGTGTGAAAGACTGTACTATAAGCTGCCTGAGATCTTTGGCACCCAAAACACTAAACTCTAGCTAGTTGGCATTCTGTGGCAGGAGGTCTACAGGAGCTGTGTCCTTGACAAATTATGTGGAAAATACATTGGAGGGGCAGTTAGGTGGCACAGTGGATAGAGCTTCAGTTCTGGAGTCAAGAGGACTTGAGTTTAAAGGCAGCCTCAGACACACAATACTTACCTAGCTGTGTGACCTTAGACAAGTCACTTAACCCCAGTGCCTTGCCAAAAAAAAAAAACAAATAAGAAGAAAATACATTAGAGGGGGAGAGACTTAAGACTGGGAAATCAATTAGGAGACTAAAGCAAAAGTCCATGTGAGAGATAATGCAGGCCTGAACAAGCTATATGAATAGATTAAGAGGATAGATTCTATAGAAATAGAATCAACAAGACAGTTGAACTGAGTTCATATCATCACTTCAAATACTTAGTAGCTTGTTTGACCTTGGACAAATTACTTGATATCTGCTTGCTTCAATTTCATGAACTGTAAAATGAGGATAATAGCATCTGTCTCCCAGCGTGGTTATAAAGCTAAAATGAGTTAATGTTTTTAATATTTCTAACACATAGTAGAGAAGGAGAAAAAGAAGAGGAATAAGGAGGGATAGAGAGGGGAAAGAATTTTAAAAAGCCAGAAGCACAATCTCTTCATTGTCTAAATAACCTTTGAGGCCCTAATGTTGTGTATGACATATATAATAATTTTGACTTTGGATAGGAAGAGAGAGAGATGGGGTGGGGGGGGAGAGAGAGAGAGAGAGAGAGAGAGAGAGAGAGAGAGAAAGAGAGAGAGAGACAAAGAGACAGAGAGAGAGAGAGAGAGAGAGACAAAGAGAGAGACAGAGACAGACAGAGAGAGAGAGAGAGAGAGAATTGGAGTTCAAGAATTCAATAGGAAAAAAATCAAAGGCACAAACTTAGAAATAACTAATGGGAGTCCCCAGAACTATAGACATGTGGGGAAACAACCTCCCCACCCCCAACATGTCCCTAGATTCCCAGCACCTGCTAAGAGCAGATTCTTCTGGTAAACTATTCTCTCCTTTATTGGATTGAGATTTTATCTATCCAGTCTAAGTGCCAATTTGCTGTAGGGCATTCTATCGGCTATCTTAATCCACCTAACTTGCCCAGTTTCTGTTTTATTGCTTGCTTGGGCAAAAATGCTTGTTACTTTTCTGTGATTATCTTTGGAGTAACAAGTCTTTGGTGGGAGCAAGTAGACTGGCTGTAATTAAACTATTGCTCCAGTAATATTCCCCCTGAAACCCTGAAAGAACATTATGCCTATATCTAATAATCCTCTTGGATAGAAGGTGGAGAAATTAGAGGCAAGGTTTATGCTTCCTCCTACTCCACCCAAAGGTGCAAATCTCTGTTTCCCTGGAAGACTCTGAATGGGACTTTCCATCTCCCAGATCTTATCTATTTTTAATCCTGTGGCTGGCATGAATTAACCTCTTACAAAGAGAAGGTTTGTGACTTAATTTGAGGCTGTGGGAGCATGAGAAAGGGAACAGGGGAAGAGGAAATAAGGATATACCTGGATCACTGTTCTTGTGGAGACAAGGCTGGAACCGTATCTCTTGAGAGAATTGTTCAGCCATTGGAAAAGAGATCTAGGTCTTGGGTGAGATGATTTTCATGCTATTAAAGGAGAAGGAGGAGGAGGAGGAGGAGGAGATTGGTGATGAAACCAGATGTATCCCCTTGTCCTAATGCCTAAGATATGTCCATTTCTGACCACTTTTCTCAGTTCCTGTAGGAACATCAATAATCAATCAAGAAATATTTATTAAGTATCTACTATATGCAGGCAGCTAGGTGGTGTAATGGATAGCTTGGAATCAGGAAAACTCATCATTATGAGTTCAAATTCAGTTTTTAACCCTGTTTACCTCAGTTTCCTCATCTATAAACTGAACTGGAGAAGAAAATGGAAAACCACTCCAATATCTTTACAAAGAAAACTCCAAATAGGGTCATAGTGAGTCAGGCACAACTGAAACTACTGAACAGAACAGTACATGCCAGTGCTAAGGATACCAAAAGAGGCAAAGATAGTCTTTACCCTCAAAGAGTTTAGAGTCTAGTGATATTGGGGTTCTCACACTAGGGTTACTCAATAATGTGGAAAAGGTCAAGGTATTTTTTATAGCGAGGAGGGCAGGGTCTTGGTGAAATGAGTCAGATTGGTTTTGCCACCTCTCACTCATAGTCAGGGAAGTTCCATTTAAGGAGGTTACGTGAGGTATGAGAGTTTCTAATTGTAGAATCAAGCCCAATTATTTATATAAGTCTCTCCTCATTAGTAGAATGATTTCTAGATCCTCTCTAAGGAATGGAGTTGGTAAGAGCTTGGAAGAGGAGAGTTTCCTTCTGGTTTGAGAGAAGATACCTGTGGTACCAAGCTATCTTCAGAGGAAAGCTCAGGGATGGAGAGAAAAACCTAAATTCACATGGATGTTTCTAGAGGTAGAGAATTTAAAAAAAAAAAAGGAGAGCTTGCCAGTCAATAAGATGAACCATGTCTGGAAAAGAATAGAGGAAGAAAGAGGAGGAGTGAGTCAGTCATAAGAAATGCTAGGCTTAGAAAATCAAGTTTTGGTTTGTTTGTTTGTTTGTTTGTTTTTTTTTGAGTAACACAATTGAGTCTAGAACTGAAAAGAAAGAGCAACTGGGATTATTTTTAGTATTTATTCTCTCCTTCCTTAAGTGATCTCTTTACTTCTCTGTACATGTGGCATAACCACTGGAATAGAATGGTACTTTATGTATACTAGATATAGGAGTCAATAGAATTTAAAGCAAATTCTGACTCAGACCCTAAATACCTATGTGGCCTTGGACAAATCACTAATCTCTCGCAGCCTTAGTCTTCTCATCTATAAAACTGTAATATAATAAGACTTCCTTCAAAGGACTGTTTATTAGGCTCAACTGAGATAACACATTTAAAGCATTTTGCAACCTTAAAGCTATTTAGCTTCAAGCGCTATGTAAATATCAGCTATTGTTATTATTCTGACTTAATAAGTGTTAGTTGAGGGGCAACTAGGTGGATAAGAGCACCGGCCCTGGAGTCAGGAGTCCCAGAGTTCAAATCCGACCTCAGACACTTAATAATTACCTAGCTGTGTGGCCTTGGGCAAACCACTTAACCCCATTTCCCTTGCAAAAGAACCTAAAAAAAAGTGTTAGTTGAAATATTGACATAGATCATATTTAGGAAATTGCAGACCTTGAACTTTGTTCACATAGAATGTAAGTTCATTGAGGGTAGGGCCTTTGTATTCTGAGAATGGTTTTCCAAAAGTCATCTATTTCTCATTTCAATTATCTTAAACTATTCATTTACCTCCAGTTGGAATGAAATTTAAATAAGGCGTCTGATTTATAGAAATCTAATCGACGTGAAGTGTTTCGATAATATACGTATTCTTTAAAGCAAGTACCTTTGAAATTATACCATGCTTATGCAGAAGTCAAGTCCTCAAGGGGCCTGGTTATTCTTCAGGTGAATCCATTTCCTTTAGGTTTAGACTTATATAAAAGTGGAGTCACCAGAGATTTTTTAATCTGGGACCTGAGGACTTTTTTTTTAATAGTTTTTTTTTTTGCAAGGCAATGGGGTTAAGTGGCTTGCCCAAGGCCACACAGCTAGGTAATTATTAAGTGTCTGAGGTCGGATTTGAACACAGGTACTCCTGACTCCAGGGCCGGTGCTTTATCCACTGGCGCCACCTAGCCATCCTGACCTGAGGACAAAATAGGATAATGATAATACTGGAGAGGAAAAACTGGGACACTAATACAATGTTGGTGGAGCTATGAACTGATCCAACCATTCTGGACAGCAATTTGGTACTATGCCCAAAGGGCAATAACACTGGGCATATCCTTTGATCCATCAATACCACTACTAGTTTTGTATTCCAAAGAGATTATAAAAAAGGGGAAAAGACCCACATGTACAAAACTATTTATAGCGGCTCTTTTTGAAGTGGCAAAGAATTGGAAATTGAGGGGGTGTCTATCATTTCAGGAATGTTGAACAAATTATGGTATATGAATATGGTGGAACACTTTTGTTCTGTAAAAAAAAGCCTGGAAAGACTTACATGAACTGATGCAGAGTAAAGTGAGCAGAATCAGGACATTGTACACATTAACAGCAATACTGTGAGATGATCAACTATGATAGACATAGCTCCTCTCAGCAGTTCAGTAATCAAGGACAATCCTAAAATACCTGCTATGGAAAATGCTATCCACATCTAGAGAAAAAACTATAGAGACTGAATGCAGAGGAAAACATACTATGTTCATTTTTTTTAGGTTTTTTGCAAGGCAAATGGGGTTGAGTGACTTGCCCAAGGCCACACAGCTAGGTAATTATTAAGTGTCTGAGACCAGATTTGAACCCAGGTACTCCTGACTCCAAGGCCGGTGCTTTATCCACTATGCCACCTAGCCACCCCTTACTATGTTCATTTTTAAAAACTTCATTACGTTTTTTACTTTCTCATTTTTTTCTCTTAGTTCTAGTTCTTTCACAGCATGACTAATATAGAAATATGTTAAAATGATTGTACGTGTGCAGCCTATATCAGATTTCTTGCTCCCTTGAGCAAGAATGGTAGAAAAGAATGAAGAATGGTAGAAAACTGTGGAACTCAAAGGTGAGTTTAAATAATAAATAAATAATAACTTTAATAAATGAATATTGAAAACTATCTTTGCATGTAATTTGAATATATTATAATATATATAATCTAATGTATTTTCATAACTTTTTTCAATACATTTCTTTATGATATTATGTATTTTGGTTGTTGCATTTAAAAACCTTTTTCTACACTACAAACCCTACCCCCAGCAGAGATAGGAAGTCAACAAGTTTATATTTTCAGGCTTTTCTCCATGCATTGCCCTATTGTACTGATTTTTTCCCCATCTTTTTCTCTTTCAAAATGTCATTTTCTAAATGTGATAGTCCTGGGGGAGGGATTCTTGAAGAAATTATGGTGATTAAAAATATATCAACCAAAACTTTAAAAAATATTAAAATAAAATCTCTCAGACTAGATGGATAATTTCTAAAAGAGGAAAGGAAAATGAAACCCCAAAACATTCTTCTGAAAAGGTATCCATAGATTCACCAGACTGCCAGACAGTCCATCACACTCACACACACACACACACACACACACAATCCTATGAAGAATCTTTGGTGTAGTGTGTTTTCAGAGGTGTCAGGAAAACCCCTGTTATGAATGGATACACGGTGGTCTATGAAAGTGTCTCTCTGATGAAGAGAAGACTTTGATTGGCTAGGTAACACTGTGGTTTAGCCATAGGCCCTCTCTGAGAACCACAGCAATATCTGAGGATGTTTTTTGACAAAGTTTTCTGGATCAATCCTCACAACTTCAGCTGTTCCCTGAGGATCATTGCTAGGGATGGGGGTTGAAGATTTACTACTGGTCAGTTGGGATAATGTTATAGTGTTGATAGGTCAGGAAAGGAATATCTCACTACTCAGTGAGCAAAGGACATATTAAGCACCCATCAGCCCAGAGGAAAAACAAGAAAAGTTTATTTTGGCAGCTGTATCTTGAATGATTGCTACTCATCTAAAGGAATTGACCTCAAGAATGGGTATAGCTCAGTTCAGCTCATGCTCCTTATTGATGACACCATCAGAGTACATGCCTCCCTGATAGTGGGTGGGGAGGGACATCTTCCCATAGGAAAGATGGGAGATTTTCTTTTCACTGGAAGGAGTCCAGGCCTGGAAGGAAGGAAATCCATGTCTCATTCCCAACTTCCCCCTTTGTTCCTGTGTAATTGTTATGCTGACCTTGATCATGTCACTGGATAACAACTCACAATTCTAGATTGCTTTAATGTCTGAGAAGTAGCTAGGATGGAAAGCTAGTCTTGGATCTCAAAGATGGCCAGTTGTTCAACAGGCAGAGGGAAAAGGAGGATATTGAAAGAACAGGGAATAACATGAGAAGAAACAAAGTGAAGAGGGAAAGAGGGAGACAACTGTAAACAAAGAGTTTGAGGTAAACTGAGATTTAAAGAAGAGATTGAGGAAATTCATGGTTGAAGTTTTATCTTGATACATATTGGCTATCTGACCCTGGACAAATCACTTGAGATGGTGCAATAGATAGAGTACAAGACCTGAAGTCAGGAGTCTTCATGAGTTCAAATTCAGGCTCAGATACTTACTAGCTATGTGACCCTGGAAGCATCCCTGTTTGCCTCAGTTTCCTCATTAGTAAAATGAACTGAAGAAGGAAATGGTAAACTACTCCAGTATCCTTGTCAAGAAAATCCTAAATGGGGTCACAAAGATTCGGACACAAACTGAAACAAGTGAGCAATAATATTGACCTATACTGTAGAGGAACTTTCCTCATCCAGGAATTTTCTATGTCAGTGAAATCAGTAAATTCAGGATCTGTTCTCTAAACTTTAAGGTTTATATAGCCCTCTTCTATAAAAAGGGGAGCACTTTCCCATTGTATTATCTCATCTTGTATAATTTGAGGAAACTGAGTCTCAGAGAGACTGGGTGACTTGCCTAGCATTGTATAGTGGTATTGAGAAACAGAGTCAAGTATTGAGGACCACATTCAAGGGTTCCAATTTTAAGTCCAATCTTCCTGCTTCATGTTGGGCAAGAACTTCTCCCAGACATCTAACTTCAACCTCTTTGCTTACAGCTATTCCCCCTCTCCTCCTCTACTTTGCTTCTTCTCTTGCTATTCCCAATTCTTACAATATCCTATGACTAGTGGTTCCTTAGAAGTAGTAGCTCTCAACCTTTTTTTTTTTCTCACAGCATATCAGGAACTATGACATTTTTGTTGTTCAATCAACAGTTCTGTCTGACTCTTCGTGATCCCTTTCAGAGTTTTCTTGACAAAGTGGTTTGTCATTTCCTTCTCTGGTTCATTATATAGAAAAGGAAACTGAGGCAAACAGTTAAGTGATATCACACAGCTAGTGTGATGTAGTAAGTGATGTAGTAAGTGTCTGAGACTGCATTTGAACTCAGGTCTTCCTGACTCCAGGTCTGGCCTTCTATACTCACCTAGAGTCACCCAGCTTCCTCAACTGTGGTATACTGAATATTGAAACTGGCAATATCAAAGAGTTCTTGAGTAGTTAGGACTCCAGCTACTAAAAGCAAAAACAAAAAATTTCTCTTTTGTTTTTTGCTTTTCTTCTTTTCACTTCAGATTGATGGTTGCTTACTGTGTCCTCTCCTTCCTGAAAAGAGATGCTGTGTTGGATCTTGGGACTCCTTTGTCTCTTTTTCTTTCATTTCTTCTTTTGCTTTCCCAGTTGAGGAGAATAGATTTGCTATTGAGATTTTCCCTATGCCAGTGAAGAGAGAGCAGACTGAGGGTATATGGAAGTATAGAGAGGAGGAGCATCAAAAAGGTCCAGGCATCCTCTTAAAGGTCAGAAGGGCATCTTGTTTGGATTAGTTTTTGATGTTTCATGATATTCATTGAAAATTCAAAGAAGCTGAGTTCATGGAGGAGGCTAAAGTTGTTAGTTTATAATTTATGAAATAATGAAGCATTTAACAGAACACCTGTCTTGTAATAGGTTCTTAACAAATGTTAATTAACCAACTGAAAGGGTGTGAGAGGAGTAACATTTTGCTGTACACATAGTAGAACTCCCTTTTGTCACAACTTTGCTTTGAGAACCAAAAGCTTAAATATTCATGCATGGACCCCTTGGGCACTCTAGTGAAACCTGTGGACACCTCAGAATTATGTTTTTAAATAATATTTTATTCTTTCCTATTCTATGTAAAGACAATTTTCAACATTCTTTTTTGTATTTTTTTGAATTTTTTATTTAAAAAATTTTCTATTTTAATTTAAAAATTGTATTTATTTTGATTTTTTCAATACTTTAAAAATTTTTGAATTCTAAATTTTCTCCCCTCCCTGAGATAACAAACAATTTGATATAGGTTATACATGCTCGATCTTGTAATCATATTTCCATATTAGTAGTATTGTGAGAGAAGACACAAATTAAAAGAAAATAAAACAAGCAAAAATATAAAGTGAAAAGTAGTATGTTTCAATCTGCATTCAAATTCCACCAGTTCTTTCCCTGGAGGTGGATTGCATTTTTTAGCATGAGTTCTTTGGGATCATCTTGAATCATTTTAATGCTGAAAATAGCTGTCATTCACAGATGATCATCCTGATAATATTACTTTTATTGTGTTCAATATTCTTTTGCTCACTCCACATCAGTTCATGTAAGTCTTTTTAGGTTTTTCTGAAAGCATCCTGCTCATCATTTTTAATAGCACAAAATAGTATATCATCACAATCCTCTCACAAGAAACTTGTTCAACCATTCCCCAACTGATGGGTATCTCTTCAATTTCCAGTTCTTTGCCACCACAAAAAGAGATACTAACATATTTTTATACAAATAGGTCCTTTTCCTTTTTTTCCCTTTTAATTTCTTTGGGATACAGACCTAGTGGTGGTATTGCTGGATCAAAGAGTATGCACAGTTTGATAGCAAGAATTGTGTTTTAAAATAAAATACTTAGAATTACAATAGAAACCAAGTATATTGAAATTATTTTGAAAATTTTTAAAAAAACAAGTTCATGGGTCCCAATTTAATAAATACTGCTCTAAAGGCTAATTTAAATGTACTTACCAGCTATGTAATCTGGGCATGTCATCTAACCACATAGTAGGACTTTTAGACACATACTCTTGGAGCCCTAACAAGTCACAGCCAGAGCCAATGCTACAAAAAGATAATATATTTAGAGCTGGAATAGACTTTAGAGGCCTTTGAATACAACAACTTCATTTTACAGAGGAGGAAATAAAAGCCTGCACTGACTCAGACCAATAATACCCTTTACCTTGGATCTTTCTTGAGAACATTATTTTTCACCTCTTTAAATGAATTCATCATGTAATATATTGTCATATTAAAGTAATATAATATATGTAATTATAAAGTTATACTATACATAATAGTTATATAATTTGATTATATATTTATATTATATATTGACATATTAAAGTCATGTAATGCATGTAATGATAGTTATATAATATATGTTAAATGTGTTGTCATATTAAAGCTATATAATACATGTAATTATATAGTTATACTATATATGTGTTATATAATATATTGCCATATTAAAATTATCTATATTTATGTGTTATTCTGTACTAAGCTGCAAGCCTTATGAGGGAAGGGATTGTACTTCATTTAAACTTATTATCCCTGTATCGACTAGAACAGTGTCCTGTACCCAGCAGGTGCTTAATAAACACTTATTGAATTAATGAATCAAACAATATCTCGTTGAAAGTCTTACCAGAGAAATAAGTCTGGGAAGAACTAAGTTCAGATAGTGTGAATGTGTTACCCCTTGGGAAATGGTAGAACCAGGAAGATGAGAGGAGGATGGCTCTGGAGTTGCTAGGTTTTATATGACCTACCTTGAAAGGGCTGTGGGCATGGTTCTCAGAGTCATCAGTTTTCCCTCCTGAGAACACAACAAAAAGACCCAGAGAGGCTAATCTGGGGGTTGAGGCTCCCTATATCTCTTCCCATCCTGTGCTCACTAGAAGTCTGGCAGTTTCTCAGTGTTTAGACTCAGCTTCCCCAGTCACCCACAGAATTTATCTAAAAGAGAGCAGAAGATGCCCCAATCTCCATTCTCATACCTGAGCAGCAAAACTTGCTCACTCGGCCTAGTGGTTTTTCTTTCTGGGCCTTGTATAGATGACTTGAGTTTCTCAGGGGTGGGGGAGGGAAGCATGGATAAGGTGGAGGTACTGAGAATAATTGGAGGAGGTGGGAAGGGACAGGGAAGCAGTCAGTCCTAGTCTTCCAGAAAGGTTTATAGGATGAGTCATTAGTAGCTCATTGAGCTAGCTTGTGCTTGATAATCTTCATGAAGGATCTCGGAGGTCCGGTTAATTGGAATCATATCTACAGACAGAAAGACTTGAATTCGAATTTTGTTTCAATCAACCACTTACTAGTTGTGTGATCCTGGACAAATCATTTAACTTCTTAGAATGAGTTTCAGAGAGTAACTCTCCAGGGCCCCAGACAGTCCATGCCAGAGCACAAAGACTAATATATTTAAGACTGGAAAGGATCTTAGATAGAGAAGGGAACTAAGGCCTGGACTAAAGAAGTGATTTGTTGAAATTGCCACGAGTAATAAGCAGTTTAGTTACTACTGGAACCTGTCTTTTGATTCTGTCTTCCCATTCTGCAGCAGAGGGTGCCCTGTACCCCAACCCTAAACACACAGCACTAGCCCATTTCTGTCACTTAACCTAACTGGATCTCATTTTCTTCAAATGAAAAACAAGGAATTGGTTTCTAAAGTCCTTTTCATCTCTAAATTTAGGTGGCACTGTGAATAGAGTGCTCAACCGAGCACAAGGAAGACCTGAGTTCAAATGTGGCCTTAGACATTTAGCTATAGCACCTACCTCCCAGAGTTGTTATGAGGATAAAATAAGATATTAAAGGCAAAGTGCTTACCCCAGTTCCTGGCACACTGAAGTCACTATATAAATGTTATGTATTAATATTAAGTTTTACTGTTTGCAAAGTACTTTCCTCATGCATACTGGTCCTTATTTGGGGTCCTTTTAATCTTGTAATTGGAGACTATTCCTTAAACCTTCAGAAAAAGAGCCATTACTATAATACTTATTCAATGAAGAAGTGAAATAGATGTTCTTGAGACACAGTCCACCTTGTTAGTTACTCTTGGCACATGCCTGAGATAGCCCTTTTCTAGGCTAGCCAGCCTTGTCAGGTATTCTTTTGGCATTTGCCTAAGCTAGTCCTTTCCTAGGAGAAAATGGTAAAGTTTCTCAATCTCCCTCCCCAAGTCCATGTGCTAAGCTGCTTTAATCAACCCCACAATAGGTGGGTCTGCAATTAATTTAAAAGATGAAATGGAAAATTGTTCAAAATATTGAAACCTAACATCTATTGCATATACTTAGTTCAGAGTCCCTGTCCTGTGTTGTTTTCTACCTTTTTATTTTTTTTTTATGGTTTTTGCAAGGCAAATGGGGTTAAGTGGCTTGCCCAAGGCCACACAGCTAGGTAATTATTAAGTGTCTGAGACCGGACTCCAAGGCTGGTGCTTTATCCACTACACCACTTAGCCGCCCCATTGTTTTCTACCTTTCAATTCACTATACTGTGTTCAAGATTTAAAGACTTAGCAAGCTTCAATCACATAAGTTCTTGTACATAGAATAAAGTGAAAAGGAAACTCGGGCAATATCTTAAAATTGTATCTTGTTCTGGACTCCCTTCAAGTCAGTATAGTCAATTTATAGGCAACCAGTATAAAGGAAAAGAAGTAAGATTATGAAGAGGAACCTGAGAGTCACATACAAACCATTCCAAAAAGTCAAAGGAACATAATTTATAGATTTTATCATATATTAATTGAATTTCACATCCTAATAATATATGTTGAATCGGAAGAAATGATTTAGGTGCTGCTATCAAGATTTCTGGTACTGTGATATATAAATTCTGGGCAAAATCCAGACCTCCACAGTCCAGACCAGCAGAACATCAAAAAGTGCTGAAAATTTTGAAATATAATTTTGGGATATAATTAATAAACTAATCCCCAGAAGAGTACAGATCAGAGTTAGTCTGTTTCTGCCACCCAAAAAAAACTTATAAAAATGAGATCTTAAAGTCCTGTCCCCTGAGCATTCTTTCATCTCCATCAGGTGCAACTGTACTCCCAAAGTACTTTCAATTCTAACTATGGTTACCTGAGTGGTATTGTCTGATTGCCCCCTCCCCAACCTTTTCCCCATGCTGCCTGCCTTCATCACCCCATTTCCTGCTTCTGTATCATTTTTCAGCTCATGTCTCTGCTGAGATGGACTTTTTGCTGTGTTCAATTAAAATGTGATTGTCATCCCATTTCCTGCTGCTAGCCATGGTCTTTCCTAGCGAATACCCAAAGAACTGGACATGCCTGCCCTCATTTCACAGTTTCATAAATTAATTATCAATTCAATCAAACATTCCTGTCTGGAGACATTTGCCTCTAAACACCTCCTAGCATTCTTCTCATTGCTTTCTCAGATCACTGGGTGTGGCTGAAGAGAATCCTCGAAGGAATGAAGAAAGGGTAGTTTGCTCAGAGTCTCAAAAACATAGACAAAAAAAAAAGAATGAAAAAGTGAGGAAGACAGTGAGGACTTGTTGCAAATTCATGAAACTCAAGGAAAGCCAACTTCTCTACCTGAGATTCATAATAGCGGATAAACTTGGTCTTGGCAACTCTAGATTTTTTCCTTTTTTGTATTTTGATTATTATCTTTGCTTCAGATTCAGAACCTCTCTCAGAATCGCAAGGGAAAAGAAAAAAAGGATAGATTATCTGCCTGGTGTTCACCTGGGATCTCGGGTGTACTAGCATCTGGCTTGCTCCAGAATTGTGGAAATACATGGGGAGAGGGAGAGGTGGATAAATTCGTTGCGAAAAACAAAGCAAAACAAAACAAGTTAGAGAGAGTAATGAATAGATATCTATTCCACAGGGATGAGGAGAGAAGGTTATGCAGGTGAACATTTGCCACCACAGTTTATAGAATGCAGGTGTATACCACCCCACCCCATTAGATTGAATTCTTTGAGAAAAGGGTTTTTTTTTTTGCCTGTCTTTGTATCCTCATGGCTTAGTATAGTGTCCAACACAGTACTTTATAAATGTTTGTTGATTGACTGATCATAAAGTGACTTCTACTCCAGTGCAAACAATGGTTCACTGGTGGGGGCCCCCTGATAAGGAGGAAGAACCATCACCCTCATAACATGCTTATCAGAAAGGGCTGTGCCATTTTTGAATATGAGTGATGGAAATATGTACTTCATGATTTCACATGTATAATTGATATCATATATCTTGTCTTCTCAAGAGGCAGAGGAGGAATGGGAAGCAGGAAGAGAATTTAGAGCTTAAAATTTAAGAGGAATGTTAAAAATAAATAAATAGTACATTTAAAAAAAACAAAAAAGTGCATCATGTTCCTGGACCCAGAATAAATTAAAAATCAAGAGTTAAAAGGGTAAGGAAAATTCTACCAGATTATACTTAAGGTAATCATATAGTTGGTCTATTACCTCTCAGACACAGGTTTCAAACTATTCCACCTCTTTCACTACGCAATCCTCCCTATCTCTTCCCCACATCCCCTTTTCTACTCTGGCTTCTCAGAACCCTACTGAACTGAGAGTCAGAAGACCTAATTTTGAGTAATCCCTGCCACTAGTTTTCAATATACAAATTATTTCCCCTCCTAGAGTCTTGGAAGAGAGAAATTCAAGCAAAATGCTGAGGCCCCTATCTGGAATTCATATAATAAACAAAGCTAAAAAAAAAAAAAAGAAAAAATAAACAAGACTTCTGGCTGCCACTGCTGGGTCATGTAGCATCTGTTTTTCTGAGTTTAGAAGATACAGTCATGCAGAGATGCTCTCTCTGTCTCAAAGATCATCAATGTCACAACTAAAACAAAACAAAGATTACAATATCACATATCAGCATTAAGCAAAAGGTTCTAATCCAGACAAAGTATTTCCTTCATTTTCCATTTTGAGATTATGGCCAAGGCCTAAAGAAATTATTTTGATAGTCTAATCTTGATAATCTAGCCTTAAACTCCTTAGTATCAGTCACCAAGGTTCCTGAAGTATTCAATGAAGGGGGCAGATAAAAGAGGAAGTGGAAGTGGTGTAGTGGAAAGAGTATTAGGTTTGGAGCCTGAAGACCTGGGATGAATTCAGAATCTCTTGCTTTCTGTATGACTTTGAGCCAAAGAAATCCCTTCCTTGAATCTCTCTTTCCTTGTTTCCTGTAAAATGAGATGTTCTTAGATTTCTGTGATGCCTTCCATCTTTAAAATCCAAGAAAATTCAGTCTTTTTTTAGATCATAGACTATACCATCTTAGGTTTGCTATTTCTTGACTTTTAAGGGAAAAATGAAAATGAAAAATTTCTCTCCTGAGCAGGAAAGACTTGCAACTTGAAGGAAAAAAACCCAGTGAGTTGGAGTGGCTCGCTGGATGTTTGCCAAGTTGGGCCCCAACCTCTGGTTGTAGGCTTCTGTTTTGTTGTCAGGAAACACATTGTTGGGTGGGGCCAGTTTATGGTATCAGACCCCAAGGGGGACCAGAGGGACAGCCCCTGAATTACAACCTGGAGGTGAGATGTGCCCATCTGCTCCCATTCCCAAATTCTAAGGACAACAAGGTGTTTTACCATAACGAGGGGGGTGGGGTGTGTGGCTCGAGGTAAGGTTGTTAAAATCTAGGTCAATCAACAAAGACAGTCTAACACTACCACAACCATCCATCCCGTATGAAAGTAGTTAATGTGAGCCCCAGTCACATCTGTTATCTGGCTAACTCTTATTATGTATATGTCCGATAGGGAGAAGGAGATGACTGGATCTGAGGGAAGTCTGGTTAAGTCCTGTTTTGATTTCTCCTAGAAAGGAGAAATGGATGATTAGCAGTGTCTAACATACACTAGGAGTTTAATATATGTTTATTAACTGACTTACAGGATTGGGGATATAGGAAGCAGGAGTCCACATTGTTTCTTTATTCAACTTTTAAGAAGTGCACTAAAGGAAAATTTGTAAGAACGAAACATGACCTTACCCCTCAAGGAGTTCTCAGTATTTCCAGAAATAACTGCTGCCCTCACAGGGTTCCTAGTTTTAGCTCAGGGCCTATGACAGAAACATAGCATACAACCCACATACCCATTTATATACACTAAGTCTTTTAGTTGACTTGTAAATATTTAACATTAATTGTGTGACTTTGGGCAAATCATTTAATTCCCTTAGTACCACCAGAAAACTCTTTAAGACTCTTTGAAGTCTTAAACTTCAAAGCATCATCAGAAGAGGGAGATTCCATACCTATGGTTCCAAAACTGATGGAATCACAAGAATGAACCCCCAAAAGTTGCTTAATCCCCAATTATAGAAAAGCTTCATAACAAACTTCTAAGTATAGACTTAGACTTCATTATATGACTTTACTGTACAGAAATTTTCCTTATTGAAACATCTGCGTTTTGTTTGGCTCGCTTCTGGGTACAATGGAAAGTAATGCATTTGAAGTCAGAAAACTTGGGTTTGCAGAAGAACATTGTGTGTGATGGGCTGGACACTGTAGAATGCCAGATGTACGCTTGCCCAAAAAAAGTTATTTTATGGAGAACTCACGCAGGGCAAATGCTCACAAGGGGGTCAGAAGAAGTGATGCTTAGACACCCTGAAGGACTCATTGAAGAACTTTGGAATTAACTGTACAGCATGGTGACACTGGCATAGGGCCACCCAGCATGGCGTGCTCTCATCAGTGAGGGAGCTGCACTCTAAGAGGAAGGCAGAATTGAAGCAGCTCAAAGGGAACATATGTAATTTTAGAGTACCCACCCCAGCTGTTCACCTGGACTATTTATTTGTGCTCAACCTGTAGTAGAGCATGCTGAGCTTGTATTGATCTGATCAGCCACAGGCACACATTGATCTTATCAGTCACAGATACACTGCAATTTGTCTCATAGTGATGTCATTTTGGTTATCTTCAATAACAAAGGACAAGAACCACCAACCACTGAATTAATGGCAATTGTGATGGCCTTGGTTCTTCTCAGCAAAACAGTGAACAAAGACAATTCTAAAGTTGTGTTGAAAATTGCCATCCACATTCAGAACTTTTAAAAAATTGGTTTTATGCTTTTTTCTTTCTCATGTTTTTTTTCCTTTTGTTCTGATTCTTCTTTCACAAAATGACTAATATGGAAATGTGTTGAACATGATTGTATATGCATAATATATATCCTATTGCTTGCTGTTGTAGTAAGCAAGGAGGGAGAAGAGGGAGACAGCAAAATGTGGAACCAAAATCTTACAAAACATCAATGTTGAAAAGTATCTTTACCTGTAATTGAGAAAAAAATAAATTTAAATTAAAAAAAGAGCTTGGGTTCAAATGCCCAGTTTGCTACTTACTGAATCCTGTAAAATGAAGAATTTGGATTACATGACTTCTGAGAATCCTATCAGTTTTAAATCTGTGATTTTGTGGTCCTTCTCCTGCCTTCCTCAGGTCTCTGGAATTGTTTCTCCTGTGTTCTTTTTTTAAATTTTTTTTTTTTAGGTTTTTGCAAGGCAAATGGGGTTAAGTGGCTTGCCCAAGGCCACACAGCTAGGCAATCATTAAGTGTCTGAGGCCGGATCTGAACTCAGGCACTCCTGACTCCAGGGCCGGTATTCTATCCACTGCGCCACCTAGCCACCCCTGTCCTGTGTTCTTGAAGAAGACCATGACATCAGGGAGGTGATGGCATAACATGTAAATGAATTGAACTAAGATGAAGAAGTGTTTCATCTCTCTCCTCTGGAATAGAACTTTTTTTGTCCTGCTGTTCTTTAGCAATAGTGAACACAGTAATCGCTTTATTAGCACTTCCTCTCCACTCTTTGAGACTCAGTACTGTCTGTCTCCTCAATCTAGAAGAGGTTGTTCCTAGACTATGCTATTGTTCACTTGCTAGTCAGAGTTTCTGCTTACTCTGACTCCTATAAAAAAGCAATCCTTTCACAAATAAAGGGACATTACTTTCCCTAATTGAAGCATAACCTTCCATTTTTGTTTTACAAGGTGGTCTTTTGTTTCTTTAAGGGAACTGATACTTTTTCCGTCTCTATCTTAACTGCAAAAGAGTAGCCTTTTAACAAGGCAGAATAGTAACTTCTCCAGAAATAGTTGTGTTCAACTATTCATGAACCCATTTGAAGTTTTTTGGCAAAGATATTGGAGTAGTTTGCCATTTCTTTTTCCAACTTGTTCTACAAATGAGGAAACTGAGGCAAACTGGATTAAATGATTTATCCAGGATCACAGAATTAGTATGTATCTGTGACCAGATTTGAACTCAGGAAGATGAGTCTTCTTGACTCCAAGTCCAGCACTCTATCTATCATGCTACTTTGACAAGCCATTCATGGGGACAGTAGGCTCAAAGTATTCACCCCACCAAGCTTACTTCTGAAAGTAGTATGGCCAATGGACAAGTTGCTCCCTCTTGGACAGCATTGATCCCTAGACTGGGCTTGCAGCAGGTCATTGATTAGCTCTGGTGGACTCTTAACCTCTGTCTCACTGTTAAGCCTGTCTCTTGTATCTTGCCAGGATCAGCTACTTGTAAATTCATGTTGGGACAACTGAACTTTTGAAGTTCACACACAAGTTGGGATATATGATCCCATTTAATAAACTGAGCACTTAAAAGACAGGGACTACTAGCAGGGGCAGGGAAGAAGCTTGTGCTCATGATCATTGTTATTAAACAAGGGAAAATATGAAAAAATTCAGAGAGATGCAAAAGGAGGTCCAGAGGAGTTCAGAATAGGGAGTCACTTCTGATTTGAGCCAAATGATTCAGGGGTCAGAGATCTGGTGGCATTTGTAATACCAGGGTGTCAGCACTTCTTCCCCCTTGAAACTTGAAAGCAATAAGGTCAGGCCAACGAAATGTCATTTCTTTACCCAGTTTGCTATACAATTTAAGGAACTTGTTCCTCTGAAAGCAGTACCAGTTGAAAATGGAAGTGAATTTTCTTTAAGTTTATGGATGACAGACTCCCCAGCTGGTAATTAATGGGAACTGGGATACCTTTGGGGATATCCCTGACCTTTGAGGTTAAGTGTCAGGAGAATAACCACAGGCCCATATGTCCCCCCAGGGCTGCTGTTAGGAATTGACTACAAGGCTAAGAGTCTGACATCAGTTTTCTCATCTTTGAGGTATGAATATGCCCAAAGGAGAAGGCAGAAAAGAAACTGGTAGAGTTAACATAAAATGGTAGTGGCTAATTTTAAGAAGAAATAAAGAAGTGTAATTTCTTCCTTTCAATAGTGAGATGGAAGACTATGGAAGTTGAATGTTTTGTAGGATGTCAGATAGAATGCCTATGAAGGTTGTGTTTTACATGACTGATTTTGTTTCTTAGAAGGGGAAGACTCATAAGTGATGATGGGGCCATGGGGTGTGTGTCTGAAATGATTGTAATATAAAAACTAAATGTGTCAATAAATATTTTAAATATATTTTAAAATTTTAGAAGTAACACAAAAATGAGTCCTTGCAGCATTGAGACTTAATATCATCAGCCTAGCAAAAAAAATTAATCAGGGTAAAAGAAAAGTTTAATTAGGAAAACTTCCTGGATGAAGGGTTAGGAATTGGGTTTTCAGGGAGCTCAAATCTATCCTTAGATATTTTCTAGCTATGTGACCTTGGGCAAGTCACTAACCTGCTTTGCCTCAGTTTCCTCATCTGCAAAATGAACTGGAGAAGGAAATGGCAGACCACTTCAGTATTTTTGCCAAGAAAACCTTTAATGGAGTCACAAACACAACTAAACAACAATATCCTTTGTACAGAGGTAAACATGGAGATTGATAAATTGGCTTGACAAGGAGCAGATTAGATTAGATAATCAGAAAGATATTATTTGCAGTGAATAGAGAAATGGACTTGGTATCAGAAAAACCCAAGAGTCAAATTCTGCCTTAACTTCTACTAGTTCTATGAGCTACTCTCTCCCCACTATGGGCAAGTCTCACCAAGCCTCAAATTTCCCCATCTGTAAATGAAATTAATATTAGCATCTATTTCACAGGATTGTGAGGATCAAATAGGCTAATATATGGAAATTACTTCACAAACTTTGAGGTATTATATGAATTACTAGAATTGGTTGAAATCAAAGCTCATCATGGTAGCTGAGAGGGGATAAAGGAAAGGGCAGGTAGAACCTGAGGGAGAGAACTGAGAATGCTAGACTTCATGGGTATTAAATAGGGGGAGACTTAACTAGGGTATGCATAATGCAGTTTAAACTTCAAGCCTAAACTACTCTAAAGATGGTTGGATGACATCACAGAATTATGGTTCCATGATTCATGGGTCCATAACCTTATCTGGGCTCTATATTTAATAACTTCTCATCTCATTTCCAATAGTGGTTCCAAACCTTTTCTCATCTGTGTGACCTTAGACAAGTCCTCTCCTATCCTCATCAAACATACTCACATCCCAATACTTAGATGACCCAGCTCCTCATTTCACTGAGAAGATATATCTATTCTACTCAAAGGTGATCCTTGATCTCATCTCTTCTTACCCTTTCTAGGGTAATAGTCATTCCCTCTCACACACATCTTTAATCTATCACCATTGGTTTCTTTCTGTCTACAAAGTCAGGTTTATTCTTTTCTTTTTTTAAAAAAAGCTTTCAAATCAAGTAAATGTCCTTCATTTGGGGAATGGCTTAGCAAACTGTGGTATATGTATGTCATGGAACACTATTGTTCTATTAGAAACCAGGAGGGATGGGAATTCAGGGAATCCCTGGAGGAATTTGCATGATCCAATGCTGAGTGAGATGAGCAGAACCAGAAAAACACTGTACACCCTAACAGCAACATGGGGGTGATGATCAACCTTGATGGACTTGCTCATTCCATCAGTGCAACAATCAGGAACAATTTGGGGCTGTCTGCAATGGAGAATACCATCTGTATCCAGAGAAAGAACTGTGGAGTTTGAACAAAGACCAAGGACTGTTACCTTTAATTTGGAAGAAAAACTGATATCTTATTGTCTGATCTTGCTGTCTCTTATACTTTATGTTTCTTCCTTAAGGATATGATTTCCTTCTCATCACATTCAATTTGGATCAATGTATACCATGGAAACAATGTAAAGACTGGCAAATTGCCTTCTGTGGGGGATGGGGGAGGGAAGTAAGATTAGGGGAAAAATTGTAAAACTCAAAATAAATAAAATCTTTAAGAACAAAAAAAAGCTTTCCCTTGACTATGTATTCCATCTAATGAAAATCTCATATTTTTCCCTTTTCTTTGCTGATAAAATACTTGGAAAAAAGTTATTTATGCACCACCTTTTTTTTTTGCAGAGATGAGAAACTCCCAATGAATGGATAAAAATAATTTATCAATCATTGTTTGTCACACATTGTACTAAGTGATGGAGATACAAATAGAAAATTGAGATAGTTCCTGCTATCAAGGATCTCATACTCCAGTTGGGTAAGATGGCAGATATTAAGAGAGTTCAGCTGCAGGAGTCATGGAAAAACTTGGAAGTATTATGGGTACACCAGAAGGGTGAATGGAAAGGCCCAGGAATCTTTAGGGTCCATAAGTTGCTTATATGGCACTGCCTAGAGTCTGGAGGGCTTAGTTACAAAGTACTTGGTAAAATCTGAAGGATCTTAGGATGCAGCAACAGGACACTCTACATAGTAAGACCCAGAGGTCCTCCATATTAAAGCAAGGATTGTAGTAGGTGACTCCTTATCCAAGAGATTGGTTGATTGTTGTCCTCTGTTCTCAAAGAGGAAAAATATTAGGGTCATGGTATAGTGGGTCCAACTGTGACTGATCAGACCAATATTAGCTCAGAAGGCTCCTAGCACAGGGAAGACACAAAGAGATAACATGTACATCTGTAGGGTAGCTGACTCTAAATTTGTTTATTCAAGAAGTGTGAGTAGATATATCCACTCCATAGGTAAGGAGTAGACATATCCACTCCATACTGTAGAGGAAATAATTATGATAACTTAAGATGAAGAACTCCATTTTGTTTTAAGTGTCCATGTTGGAACTAAGTGGTTGTTTATAATAAGAAAAAGATTTGAATAGTATGCTTTGACGATGATGTCTGTGTTCCTCACATTTGACAATTAGTAATGACATATTTTTGTCCCTGAAATTCGGTAAACAATTCCTAATGACATTTGTTTTATATAAGGAAAATAACTGGCAAAAAAAACTTGCTGATAACTTTGGGAAACTAAAGCTTTGATAGTTTCCATTCATCATAAACTTATAGGAGCTGTTCAGGAAGGACTAACCCCTCTGGTGTGAGGGCTTGCTGAGCCCTTTTCAGGGTTTTTCATCCATCCTTGGTATCCACCTGACATTCAACTCTCACCTGTAGCTCCAAGATGCACAACAGCCTTATCTTAGTAAATAGTCATACCCATATGCAGATGGGCTAAACCAGGTTGAAGATAGGTCTCCAACTCATTGGTGAATTAGGGGGATGTCTTCCCCAAGTATGTGAAGACTTCCCCTAGCAGAATGGATCAATGAGACAAATTTGTTCCTATAGCCATGAAGGCAGTAGAAGCAAGTATTGGGTAGCATTTAGACATCAAAGACACCAAGATCACCAATTGCATTCCAGGACATTTCTAGTTGCATTAGCGTTTGTCTTGCCACTAAGACTTCTAAGACTCTGGATGAGAAAATGAGGCTGACTTTGTGCAGTTCTGCCTCACTTAAATCCATATCATGAGCAATTCAAGATCATCCTCATGATGTCATTGGTTCTCTTTTTAATGAAGAATGAACAACAAATAATTGAGCTTTAAACAGAACTCAAAGGCAATTTATAGATATCCTTAGCCAAAACCATAAAAATAGTGATCCAAGTCACCATCTACTTTTGGATTGTATTTAGGACAGACTTCTATGTTATCTTCCCTTGGAGATCCAAGCATTCCACATTGGCTCAAGATTGACAAAAATTTGCCTCTTCAGAAGAGACACATGGCCTCTATCTAGCCAGAAAGTAAATTTATGATTAGTATTAGTATGAAACTTGCTTATGGAGACTTCTGGGACTCAGGTTGGGACTCAGTACTCCAGGGAGTATTTATTTTTGTTGCATGCATTGATAAAAATAAGTCTAATTACTGTTATCTGTCACATTAGTTAGCATACATATTATGAGGGTTGTCTCACACATAAAGCATGGGGGTGACATTATGTCACACAAAGGCAGAATGGACATCTCTAATCTCTCCTTCCGCTTATTCTTCTCCCAGGGAATCTTTAATTCCTATCAGGAGGGGAAACAGAAAGGTTTGGGGACAGAAATTTGGCCATTGCTGCTCTCCTGAGAGAGGGAGAGAGAGAGAGAGAGAGAGAGAGAGAGAGAGAGAGAGAGATTGATTACTGGGTTAGATTCTTAAATATTCTCTTAAATATTTTTAGTTTGCCGGATGCGATTTTCAGGTTCAAGTAATTTATGATTGCTGTTCATTAATTTGGAGGACCCATGTTTTATATCCAAGACTTAATTCTGTTCCTAGAAAATAGCAGTTCCACAACAAAACACACATAGAAATTAACCAAGAAACCCAATTTATACAATGTGAGAGCAAAACAGAAACCAGAGAAAGTATACATAGGAGAATATATACCTGACAATACAGAGTGAAGGATCACTGTCATTGATCACAAGGTAACTCAGTTAAACCAAGAGAGAGGGGCCCAGATTTCACCCAAAGGGAAATTTCCTCAAGTTGCTAAATGTAGAAGTTGGGGATAGAAACTTGGTGAAGGCTGCCAGCTTCTCTCATGTTTGCTTCTTCCCAGAATCTTTTTCTTCAGTAATCTGGAGTATGGTTAGACATCCATCTCCAGTCATCCTGATCCATAACTTGCTTTGGACTTTAGAAGAAAGAGTAAGGTTGGTGACTTTGCACAGCACCTCCTCACTTAAACCCAATTCACTTGCATGTCATGGAATCACCTCCTTGATGGCATGGTCCTCTTTGAGAACAAAGGACAAACAACAACAAAGCTGAAAGCCAGAAGCTTTGTAGTGACTCTAGAGACCAAAAAGACTTGACAATCAGAAGAAAATTATAATAATAATAGTAATAACAATAATAATAATAATAATGTTTGTCCTTCATTTTCGACGAAGAACACAACATCAGGGAAGGGATGTCATGACAAGCACCATGATTTTGGATTTGACTGAGAGGGATAATGTGCTAAGTCACCAGCCTCACTTTCTCCTCCAGAGTCATCTGGGTCCAGTGGCTTAACTTAGTCCAAGTCACTTAACTTTGATTCCTTCACATCCAAGGCCATCTCAAGTGACTTGCCCAAGGTCACACAGGTCACACAGCAAGTAAGTGGCAAGTGTCTGAGGTTGGATTTGAACCCCCATCCTCCTGACTCCAAGGCCAGTGCCCTATCCATTGTGCACCTAGCACCCCCGAAGAGATGGAAGAGCTCCCTTCTCTCCTTGCTCAACAACTCTGCCTTGCCCCTCATGCAAACACAGGACAATGATCTGCCAATATAGAGAAAGTTCTATTCCAATTTTTCAATGGGGGATACATGCATGTATATCAATGTTAAGGATACACTATTGCTCACCACCTCTGGAAAAGGAGAGTAGACCTGAAGGTTCAAGTGGAATAGGTCCCTCAAACTGGGATGGGAGTGGAAGAAGTTCAATAATTATTTATGAAGAGGTCATGGAGATATTGGCAAGAACATTAGGGAAGAAAGATATCCTATAGTAAAGCAACTCCTGGCTCACTGTTACCCTCCTCCCAATCCTCCCAAATGGTGGCCTAAATGGACTGTGGGTAAAACTATGGAACAGAACATTACATACACTGTCAATCCAGACTTATATGATGGCAAATTTTGCAGAACTGTTTTTTTTTCTTCTCTTTTTTATCCTTTGTTACAAGAAACAACTCTCTAGGGAGAAGAGGGAATGAGGAAGAATGTATTTGGAAATGAAAGTGATGAAATTAAAAGATAACAAATTTGTTTAAAGTTATCTGCATCCAATGCCTCCATTTCTTCATGTGAAAGAACTCTTTACTTCATGTTTTCAGCCAAAATCTGTCAGTAATAATTTATTAACATCCAAGCATTTCTGGTTGGAGAGATTCCCAAACTGGAAAAGATCCATGAACTAATTGGAGTTTCTTTCAATCTCAATCTCTCTTTCTCATAGTTTGAAGTCAGTGTTTTTTCATTTATCAAATGGAACAATGGTAATGTTAATGACAATGGGAGGAAATCTCTTCATGAAACCTGATATCTCTTTCCATCTGGTCAAAGGTAAACAGAAATACCTCTCTGAATTGAGTTAAACAAAGACATTTCTATTTTTAATTTGGTCACTTTAAATAAGACAGTTTCAGAAAAATAAAATCATTCCCTGGGATGGATTGTCTCTTATGTGCAAGGAAACTGAAAAGAGGTTTGTTGAATAAATCAATAAAATACTTTATCTTAACTTAGTGAAAATTTATCTAGATCATATTTAGCATTCAAGGCATTCCACCTACCTGTGAAAAGGTCATGGGGCAGCTAGGTGATATGGCAAATAGAACAAGGAGGGCCTGAGTTCAAATGTGACCTCAGACAGTAAAGGTGAGATTCTTGGATATGGGGTAGGGAGGGAGTGATAAGAGAGTTAAGAGTTAAGAATAATACCAAGAAACATCAGGGATCCAATTACACTAGCTTCCTTGCTGTCCTTCACACTTCACACTCCATCTCCTGACTCCTGACAGGCTTCTTTCAAGACTGAGTTCAAAACCCACCAAGCTTCACCAATTCCACCTCCCTCTCCAGCTCTTCAGTGCAGCTTCTTTCCACTGAAATCACCTCCCATTTACATTTTATATATATATATATATATATATATATATATATATATATATATATATTGTATATAATGAATTTCATAGATATATATATATACACATAGTTGTTTACATGTTGTATCTCTCATTCGATTTTTTTTTAGATTTTTTTTCAAGGCAATGGGGTTAAGTGGCTTGCCCAAGGCTACACAGCTAGGTAATTATTAAGTGTCTGAGGCCACATTTGAACTCAGGTACTCCTGACTCCAAGGCCAGTGCTCTATCCACTGCACCACCTAGCCACCCCCTCTCATTCGATCTTAATCATATAATCTTAATTTTACCAGTTGCTCAGACTTCACATATCCCTTTGTTTTACAACTCTCTAAAGTATTTATTATATATAATTTATATTATATATTATACATTACATATATATTATATATAATACACAATATTTCCATATTAGTGTCACTTTGCCATGTTGCAGGGTCTTTAAAGAATTAGAATGATTATAACCCAGAGGGCAGCTAGATGTTAGGGTCAGTTAGGTGGTATGGTTCTGGAGTCAGGAAGACATCCTCCTGAGTTCAAATGTGATTTACTGTATGACCCTGGGCAAGTCATTTAACCCTGTTTGCCTTAGTTTCTTCATCTGCAAAATGAGTTGGAGAAGAAAATGGCAAACCATTCTAGTATCTCTGCCAAGAAAACTACAAATGGAGGCATGAAGAGTTGGACACAATTGAACAAGAACAACAAAAAAGCTCCAAAGACACTGGGATTTGTTGAGTAAAGGAATGACAAAGCCTGATTGTGTTTTAGGAAAATCACTTTGGTAACTTTGGGTGGACATAGGTTCGAAGTAGGGATGCAAATGAAACCATTACAAGAATCTAAGGGAAGGGTAATATAGGTCTGGAATAACCTGATGATTGGATCCTTGGAGAGAAATGGATGAATGGAGAGTAAAATGAACAGATTTAGCAACAGATTGGCTATGTGAAGTGAGTGAAAATGAGGAAATGAGCATGACACTGAAACTGCAGACCTGGATGACTGGAGGATGGTGGTGCCCTCAAAAAAGTAGGCATTAAGGGGAAAAATAATGAGTAATATTATGAACATGTTGAGTTTGTGATCCTTTACCTTCCCATTCAAAATTTTCAATAAATCTTTTATAAAGTGATTTAGAATTGGAGTTCAGTGGAGACTGTGGCTAAATATAAATCTTGGAGTCATATGAATGAAGAGAGAAGACAATTTAACTCAAGGGAACTAAAGAGATCATGAAGAGAGAACAGAAAAGAACAGAATGATGGCAGCAGATGAGAAGAGAGCCTTGGATACTGCTTAAGAATACAAACCCTGTTCATTGGGCTATAATGGTGGTCTCACAAAGAAGGGTCACCTTCAGGCAAGTGTGCACAAATGTGAAGAGTGGAGAGATCTAGCTCGAGTGGAAGAAATTCTGGGAGAATGCAGGCATTAGGACTTCTACAATAAACACCTATTCTCTCCTTTCCATGTTTCCTTCCCCAGAACTGAATCATCTGCTGCAATTCAAAGGACTCTACCTCTTGGAAACCTTCCATGATAGAATAGGTTTTAGAGATAGAGGGAATAGATCATTCCACCTGCATCTCCCCTTGTTTCCTCAATTGTACAAATGGGATAGCAACTCATTGTTCAAAGTTGTTGTTTTGTGCATCAATGAATTATTATTATAATGGGGAAGATGAGACTTTCTCTTGGTCCCACCTAGGGAACAGCACTCTTGGCTTCCATTCGCTTCTCCCCAGTGACTATTTTCTTCAGCATTAAACCTCTTACAACACTTCCTTTCCATACCCACTCTGACAGTAAGGAAAGGAGATTGGCTGAATTCAAAGCCAAAGTTTATCAGACCTTGCAACCACTTTGAAAAGAAAGCTTCTAATGCCCTCTACTGGTCCTTTCTCTCTCTTTCTCTGTCCTGGTGCTTCTATGGTTCCATGTGAGACAGACCCAATGGAGTGACTAGGAAAATCCCAAGAGACACTGATGTCCACAAAGTCCCCTTAGGCATAGAAATAGCATTGATTCATATAACTCACTATTCCCCACCTTGATCAGGGCCATGGAGAAGGTGAGGTAACTCTAGAAGTGAGAGGATCATAGATTGAGAGCCAAAAGGGACCTGAGAGAATCCAATGCCCTTATTTTATAAAAGAGAAACTTGAAGGCCAGAAGGAAGGAAACTTCTCAAGGACAAACAGTTAATTGTAAATTCTCTTCCATCACTACGGTATTTTTCTGACCCATACCCTCAACTATATTCTTCAAGGCAAAGTAGTAGTAATATTGTACAACAGTCTACAGTGAATGAATTAGCTGCTCTCAGCAATACAATGATGCAAGACACTCCCAAAGGACTCATGGTGAAATGCTACCCAGAGAAAAAAATGATGGTGTCTGAATACAGATAGAAGAAAACTGTTTTTCACTTCATTTTTTCATGTTTTATTTTTTATTTTTAATTTGTGTCTTCTTTCACAACATGACTAATATAGAGATATGTTTTGCATGATTACACATGTATAACCCTTATCAAATTGTTTATTTTCTCTCAGAGAGGAGAAAGTTGGAGGAGGAAGGGAGAAAATTAGCAACTCAGAATTTAAAGAAATTAATGTCAAAAATTATCCTTACAAGTAGCTGGGGGAATAAGATTTTATTTAATTTTTTTAAAAAAAGAACAAAAGTTGCCAAGTCAAAAAGCATTTATTAAGTGCTTTTGAAGCTCTGAGGATAAAAATAAAGGGGGAAAATGGTTCTTTCTCTCAAGAAGCTTGAGTTTGAATGAGAGATAGAACATGTAAACAACTGTGTGTGTGTGTGTGTATATATATATATATATATATATATATATACATATATATATATATATATATATATATATGAAATTCATTATATACAATGTAAATGGGAGGTGATTTCAGTGGAAAGGAGCTGTACTGGGGAGCTGGAGAGGGAGGTGAAATTGGTGAAGCTTGGTGGGTTTTGAGCTCAGTCAAGTCTAGACCCAGAAAAGAGACTGAAAATATGAGTAAACAGAAGAAAGTACTGAGCACAATGAAATAAGATTCTGGGAATGAAAAAAAATGAAAGTAGAATTAATAGCTTAGCAGAGAAAGGGAAGAATTTATCCAAGTAATGAATTCTTTGAAAAATAGATTGGAACTAACAGAATTCAATATCCACATGAGACAATAAGAAATGTTTGAAAAAAAGTCAAAAGATTGTATAAAGAAAATAGAAAATAAAAAATGTTATCTATTATTTAAAATAACAAAAACTACCTGGAAAATAGTTTAAAAGATTATTTAAGAATCAACATGTGCTAGGGTGAAAACTTCACAAGCAAATAAAATAAAAATCTCATAAACAAATATAGAAAAGCAGATATATAAAATACATACTTTACTTATCACGACACAATCAAATTAATTTATTTTATTTTATTTTTTAGTTTTTTGCAAGGCAAACAGGGTTAAGTGGCTTGCCCAAGACCACACAGCTAGGTAATTATTAAGTGTCTGAGACCAGATTTGAACCCAGGTACTCCTGACTCCAGAGCTGGTGGTTTATCCACTGCACCACCTAGCTGCCCCCACACAATCAAATTTATAATCGATAAAAGACATCTTATGAAAAACTTCTAAAGTGAAGATTAAATAATTTCAAAAGAATTGTTTGGTAAAAGAACAAATCACAGAAATAATAGATAATTGCAATAAAGAAAATTAAAACAAAGTTGTTATACCAGAATTTTTGGAATCCATAATTAAACCCATTTGATTAACAAAAATAGAGAAATAAAAAAATCAATGAATTGGATCTGTAACTTAAAAAATAAGAAAATTCATAAATCAAAAATTCCAACTAAAGAAAAAAATGGAAATTCTGAAAATAGAAAAATTTGAAAATAAAAAATCTGTTCAAATGATAAATACAACTAGGAGTTTTTTAAATGAATGAAAGAAAGATTTAATTAGTCAGATAAATATTGAAAATGACAAGTTCATGATAGAGTAAAAAGAAATTATTAGAAATTATTTTACCCAATTATAGCTGTACAAAATAAATTAAATGGTTGAATATTTACTTTAAACTTTAAAGTATCCAAATTATTATAACAATAGAGATGATAAATAATTCAATCTCAGAAAAATAGAATTGAACAAGAAACAAGTGAATTTCTAAATTAAAAAAATCCATGATTATATGGATTGATAAATAAATTCTACATAATGTTCAAAGAACAATTACCTCCAATTGTAACATATGTAGTGCTCCCTTGGGTTCATTCTCTTAATCTTTACTTATACTGGCAGGCTAAGTCTCCACTGCTCCCAAGTACTCATCTGGTGTGGGTCCTTCAATATCATTAACCTTTTGTTATCTTCTCAATATAAATCAAGCAGTTGATATTCCATAGATTTTACAAAAGCTTATTTACTGAGAAGGTAAAGAAAAGACAGAAGTGCAAAAAACAATCCCTCCTCCACAAACTAAGGCTGAACTCTCCTCTGCACACAGAAAATGCCATCACTTTAAAGTGGTGGATTCACAATACTTCTGTCCCACCAATCTTGAGGGTACTACCTCCTGAACATATAAAGATTCCTGAAGAGAGTGGAAACAAGCTTGACACACAATAATAAATTCCTAGAAAGATTATTGTTTGTCCTTTGTTCTCAAAAAGGACCATGACATCAGGAATTAATTTCACATGAGGGAGGGCTGTGCAAAGTCACCAGTCTTACTTTTTTCTCCAGAATTATCTGAATCTAATGGTTAGATATGAATCAAGACTGCATGCAATGGGAGACCTTGGCCTTTTTAAGCCAAGGTCCTTCCCAGTTTACTGAGGTAACACCTAGTTAGTGATTAAGGTTAGGTGATGATGATGATGTTCCTCTTTGGTTCTTGAAAAAGAGCATGAACTCAGGGGAAGTGATGACATGACAAGCACATAAATTGGATTTGAGTATGGGGGTGGGGGTTGCTGTGCTAAGTCATCACCCTCATTTTCTCCTGCAGAGCCATCAGGGTCCAGTGACCAGGATGACTGGAGATGGCCCTGGATGTAAGACTTTTGCAAGGCAATGGGGCTAAGTGTCTTGCCCAAGGTCACACAGCTAGTAAGTGTCAAGTGTCTGAGGCTAGATTCAAAGTCCCATCTTCCTGACTCCAAGGTCAGTGCTCTATCCACTGCTCCACCTATCCATAAGATTAGGTAAGAAATAAGGCAAAGAATGGCCTCTTTAACTTAGTCAAAAAAAAATCGATTTGGGAATCTCTGGTTCAAAGAGTATGGGAATTTAGTCACTTTATTTGCATAATGTCAAATTAATTTTCAAAATGGTTGTCCATTTCACAGCTTCATCAACAATGTATTAGTGAGGGGGCAGCTAGGTGGTGCAGTGGATAAAGCACCGGCCCTGGAGTCAGGAGCACCTGAGTTCAAATCCTGCCTCAGACACTTAATAATTAGCTAGCTGTGTGGCCTTGGGCAAGCCACTTAGCCCCATTGCCTTGCAAAAGTCTAAAAAATCCCCCCAAAAACAAACCAAAAAACCCCCAATATATTAGTGTGCCTATCCTTCCACAATCCCTCCAACATTGACTACTGCTATAAGGAACATATGTGACCAAGGAGTACCTCTTGACCACTGACCCTAAGAGTTCTTTTCCTTCATAGTCCTCATATAGTTCATTCTGTGTTTGGTATCACCAATGGATGAATCACTCCCTTGCCTGCAAGACAGTATGACTTAGCTCCTAGATTAGTTTATGGCTGGGCTAAGTCAAGAAGGTCATTCCTCAGGCCTAATTGGACTGGGCTGCTGGGGCTAACAGCAAACTCAGTTTCCATCTTCAGTTGTTAGGCCTCTGAAGAGTCTTCCAAACTTTTCAAAGCTTTCAAGGCTGTAGTCTGACCTGTTCTGTCTTTGAATACTCATTTCACTTATGAAAAGAATAAACACAAGAGATACACAAAACAAAGTTGCCATGCATATTTTAATAGATACATGAAGATAAGTCAATTAAAGTTATTCTCCTGACCTGGTAGCCAACAGTAATTCTTTCTCACCTGAAAACTACAAAATACAAAAGGGTAAAGGGAAGGGAGTACCAGTCCTTTGTTTTTATACTCTGTATTCAAACTCCTTCCAACTCTGAAGTCAATTATAAAACTTAGCACTGCACACCAGCTGTGCAATGGCTCATGTCAGAAATGGATTCCCCAAAGTTCCTCATATTGGATTGATAGTGGATAGAAAAAACCATGTACACTCTGTATGATTCACCAGGAAGGTCACTTTTCCTTATTCTGTAAGGACTGATCCCTCATTGGCCAGTCCCTCATGACATACAAATTATTTGTAAAAATAGGGAAATAAGGGGGCAGCTAGGTGGCAAAATGGAAAGATCATGGAGGACCTGAACTTAGATTTGGCCTCAGACATTTGATATTTACCAGTTGTGTGACCTTGGGCAAGTCACTTAATCCCAGTGTCTGGGGGGAGGGAGGAAATAAAAAAAAATTAGGGAAATAAGGCATCCTACCAAACTCCTATGAGATAAGCCATTGATAAATTTCATTTCTATCCACATGATTTTTTGTGCCTTGGCTTCCCATTACTACTGAGCTTTATCCTGCCATTATTGTGAAGCTCATGTACTTGCTACATAAGCATAAAGCCTGGAGCTAGGCAGTCAAACTTAATAACAATTTCTAACATTTATATAACACCTACTATGTGCTAAACCCTTTACAGTTATTATCCCTTTTAATTCTTACAATCCCAGGAAGTAGGTGCTATTATTATCCCTATTTTATAGAAAAGAACACTGAGGCAGACAGATGTCAAGTGTCCTGCCCATAGTCACACACACACTAATAAGTGAGGCAGCATCTGAACTCAAGTTCTAAGCCTGGGCTGTATACACTATACCATCTATCTGACCCAAATTTTAGAGAAATGTTAGGAAGTCTTTTCCTGCAAGATCTCTCTTCACTTATCCAAACCAATCAACCAGAGCATCCTGTTACTAAAGAGAGAAAGATCACAGTAGGGAAAGAAAGCTGTGGTAAATAAAACCCTGGAAAGAAAAGAGTAATTCAAGGAGAAAAAAATGACTGTCTAGGTTATGACTGAAATCCATGAATACCACTGGTATCAATGAACTGTGTATGAGGATTTTTTAATTTACTGATAAATCATGGTCCACTTCATACTTGACATGGGGTCAGCTGCATGTTCATGGGATATTGTTTTTGAGGATATTAAAACAAGTCTGTTGTTTCATGGGATAGCTTTCATTAGAATTATTAGTAATGGTGACCCCCAAATCACTGGCAGAGTAGCAGTATCAGAACTGGATCTAGTGTGGCATCTTTCCACAATTTTGGAACTGGTTATTCAAAGTCTGGTTGCTCCCTACTGGAAGGTTTCCAGAAGGAAATACCATATAGTCTTGATGAAATGATGGATTGATTTCCCATTTACTCTTTCCCCATTGATTTCCCCATCATTTGAGAAACAGCTAAACAAATTATAAAATATAAATGAAATGGAATTGGTCATAATGTCATAAGGAATGATGAAAAGCTGAATCCAAAGAAGTATGGAAAGACTAGTATGCAGAGACCTGAGAGAACTAGAACTAGTTATGATGGTAAGTTATTGTAATGGAGGGCAGCTAAGTGGTTCAATGGATAGAGCAGTGGCCTTAGAGTCAGGAGGTTGGGAGTTTGAATCCAGCCTCAGACACTTACTGGCTGTGTGATCTTGGGTAAATCACTTAATCCTGATTGCCTTGCATACAGGGTCATCTCCAGTTGTACTGATTCATATCTTTTTAGTGGGTCTAGATGACTCTGGAGGAGAAAGTGAAGCTGGAGACTTATCACAGCAACTTCTCACTCAAACCCATGTGTTTGTTATGGATTCACCTAATTGATGTCATGACCTTCTTTGAAAATGAAGGACAAAAAAAATCATTGTAATGGAAAATAAATTTGAAAGACTTAAGAACCCAAATCAATGCAATAGCCAATCATGACCTTAGAAGACTGATGATGAAGCACACTTCCACTTACTTTTGCAGAGGTGATGGACTGTAGGTGAAGAATGAAATATCCATTTCTAAAATCTCATATGTTCAAAAATATTTATAGCAATTATTTTTTGTAGTGGCAAAGAATTGCAAATTGAGAGGATACTCATCAGTTGGAGAACAGTTGAACAAGTTCTGGTATATGAAATTTATGGAGTACTACTGTTCTACAAGAAATCATGAATGATCAGACTTTAGAGAAGCATGGAAAGAATTACAAGAGCTGGTGCTGAATGAAGTGAGAAGAGCCAAGAAAACATTGTACACATTAACAACAACATTGTGGGAAGATTAACTATGATAGATGCAGCTCCTCTCAGAAGTTCAAAGATCAAGTACAATCCTGAGAGACCTGCCATGGACAATGCCATGTACACCCATAGGAAAAAATCATGGATTCTGAATGCATACTATATTCCCATTTTAAAAACTTCCTTTATGTTTTTCTTTCCTTTTTCGTGGCTTTTTTTTCTTTTCCCCTTAATTCTTTTTTTTTTTTTTTGGTTTTGCAAGGCAGTGGGGTTAAGTGACTTGTCCAAGGTCACACAGCTGGGTAATTATTAAGTGTCTGAGGCTGGATTTGAACTCAGGGTCCAGCGCTCTATCCACTACATCACCTAGCTGCCCCTTTCCCCTTAATTCTAATCCTCTTTCACTAGATGGCACTTATGGAAATATGTTAAACAGGACTGTACATGTATTTTTACCAGACTATTTGTCACCATGGTGAAGGGGAGGGAAGAGAGGGTGTTAGAAAAATGTGGAACTCTCCACATCCAGAGGAAAAACAAAATAAAACAGAATCTGAATGGATACTATGTTCACTTTTTAAAAAAAAAAACTTCTCATGTTTTTCTTTTCTATTCCATGGTTTTCATTTTCCCCCCTTAGTCCTAATTCCTCATACATAAAATAATATGTAAACATGTTAAAACACAAAAGTACATGAATAACTTTTACCAGAGTGTTTGCCGCTGAAGGAAGGGGGTGGGAAGGGAAGGTGGTAGAAAAATGTGTAACTTTTAAATATGCAATGAATGAATGTTGAAAAACTTCCATAACATGCAATTGGAAAAATAAAATAAAATATCAATTAACAACATGGAAAAAAAAGAAAAATGTGAAACTCATAAATTTGCAAATGAATGAATGTTGAAAAACTATCATTGTATATAACTGGAAAAATAAAATGAAATTTCAATTAAAAAACATATACATTTTGAGATGTGACATTTACAATACAAAATAATTTTCCTTGACTATCCATTTCTTATGACTGTTTTTATTGGGAGTGGGGAAGAAAAGAGAATGAGAGTGTATTGGTAGTGAGGAGAATAAAAGGAGAAAGTAAAGAACATAAATGAAGCATCTAAAAATACACAGAGGAGAGAAGGGAGAGTTCAAAATTGGACATCAACAACCAGGACCAAGTTTGGGATTACAATGTTAAATTTATAACACATCCGGGTTACATATAGTAGAGTCATAGTTTCACACAGTACTCATTTTCTGTCATTCTTTGTATATGAGAATGTTCCCATTGATCAACAATTTCCTAGTTTATAAGTTTTGGGGGTTTTGTTTTTTTTAAAGTAGAGACAGTAGACCCTAATTGCTTAGGACTATAGATGAAAAAAGACAAGGGAATAGGCATTTATTAAGACCTATTACATACCAGGCCTAAATATCCTATTTGATCTTCCCAACAGTCCTGTGAGGTAGGTATTATTATTTTCTTCATTTTATGTGGAAGAGAACATGCATTTATTAAAGACCTGCTGTGTTTCAGGTACTGTATTAAGCAGTGATATTAGTGAGGTAAATGCTATGATTATCCCCATTTAAGGAAACTGAAGCAGAGGGACTTTCCCAGTGTCACATAGCTATTAAGTGTCTGAGGCTCCATTGAATTCAAGTAATAATGATAATAATAATAATAGCTACTACTTATCATACATACTACTTCATAATTATTATTTCATTTGAAACTCAGAACAGCCCTAAGGAGATAGGTGATATTATTTTTTCCTATTTTATAGATAATGTAGACACTAAGTGATTTACACAGTATCATAAAGTTAGTGTCTGAGGTTGGATTTGAACTCAGATCCATCTTAATTCTAGGACTGGGGCTCTATTCATTGTACCACCCAGCTACCTTGATAGTTTTTCCCCCTCTAAATAACTTTAAAATTGACATCTGAAGCAGTAGAACAAAGAAAGTTTGGGTGAAACAAATTTCTAGCCCAAGATAACAGGATGTGTCTCACAGGGTGGTGGCTGGACATCCTACTCTGGAGCAGACAGTAGTCTTACAAGGCAGCTGCACTGATGGGAGTAGTGGATTGAACAAGTGGTCAGAAGATGATGATAGGGGATCCTTTTGCTGTCACTGGATGCGTTGCCCATACAGAGTTCCAGATCGGGGTCTCTGGTGAAAATAAATACTGGTGCATTGGTTCTTGTGGTCACTCCCAGGCCAGAATAGAGGCCAGGAAAATGATGACCACACCTCTCCTTAGATCATACCATCCTGGAAGAACTGAAAAGTTTTAAACCCTCAGAGATAGCTCTGGAAACAGAAGCACAAAACGTCTGAAGCTTGGGACAGTACTTCCTCCACTCCAGGAGCAGAGCCCAACTTTAACATAAAGTTAAAAGTCAAACAATAGGCTGGAAAAATGAGCATACAACAAAAGAAGAACCTGACCATAGAAAGTTATTATAGAGATAGGGAAGATCAAGACACACACCCAGAAGATGACAGCGAATTCAAAGCAGCTATTTGCAAAGCCTCAGAGAAAAATGTTAATTGGACACAAAACTGGAAAGTATTCCTGGAAGAGATCAAAAAGCATTTTAAAGGGGAGCTAGGTGGCACAATGGATAGAGCACCAGCTCTGAAGTCAGGAGGACCCGACTTCAAATGCGGCCTCAGACACCTAGCTGTGTGACCCTGGGCAAGTCACTTAACCCCATTGCCTAGCCCCCAAAAAGGCATTTTAAAAATCAAATAAAAGAGATGAAGGAAAAATTGAGGAAAGGAATGAAAATAATGTAAGAAAATTATGAAAAAAGAGGCAACAGCCTAAAGGAGGCATAAAAAAATTATTCAAGAAAATGACCTGTCAAAAAACAGAATTGACCAAATAAAAAAGTACAAAAATTCACTGAAAAAAAGAACTCCTTAAAAATTAGAATTGGGCTATGAAAAGCTAATAACTCCATTAGATATCAAGAAATAGTAAAAATCAGTCTGCAATTATGGATGTCCCCATTTGAGGGAATAGCAGCAGAAATTCCATCAGGGTAAGGGACCTTCTAAATGTGAGACTGATGAAGAATAATGAATAAAGGAGTCCTTTGGGGTCTTTGACAAAGCATAGTTCTGTGAAACTTGTTTGGTCCAAAATTGTGGTATATGTATGTTATGGAACGCTATTGTTCTATTAGAAATCAAGAGTGATGGGATTTCAGAAAAGCCTGGAGGGATTTGCATGAACTGATGTTGAGTGAGATGAGCAGAACCAGAAGAACATTGTACACCCTAACAGCAACATGGGGATGAGGATCAACCTTGATGTATTTGCTCATTCCATCAATGCAACAATCAGGGACAATTTTAGAGCACCTGCAATGGAGAACACCACCTGTATCCAAAGAAAACTGTGAAATTTAAGCAAAATCCAAATACTTCCAATTTTTTAAAAAAGTGTCTTATGTACAACATAATTTTGCTATCTCTAATATTTTATTTTCTCCTCAAGGATATGATTTCCTCTCAACACATCCAATTTAGATCAATGTATAGCATGGAAACAATATAAAGATTGTCAGACTGCCTTCTGCTGGGGGATGAGGGGAGGGAAGGGAGGGTGGGGAAAAACTGTAAAATTCAAAACCTTACAGAAAAAGATAGGTATATAATTGGAAAACTAATAAAAGAAGCTTGTTTGGTCCATGATCCTATCTCATATTGTCTCTGCTTAGTTTAGTAGAAAGATATAGAATAAAAATTATCTTACCTTTAAAATGAGATTATATTTCATAGGCTTGTTGTTAGGGTCTTTTATAAAGTATAAAGTTCTACATGGGCAGCTAAGGGGTGTAATGGAATCAGTAAGACCTGAATTCAAACTGGTCTTAAATAGTAGCACTGTGACCCTGGGCAAGTCACTTAACCCTGCTTGCCTCAGTTTCCACACCTTTCAAATGAGCTGGAGAAGTAAATAGCAAACAAATCTAGTATCTTTGTCAAGAAAACTCCAAGAGTCATGGAGAATCTCACAACTGAAAGAAGTGAGCAACAACAATAACCAAGTCAAATAAATGATGAGCTCTTACTGACTTTTCCTCTAAGTCAACTGGTTTCTAAAGTTAAAGTCATGGTCTGACCCCAATGGAATCAATGATCAGCCAATCAGAAAAATGAAAAGATGAGTCAAATCCTGCCTTTCTCCTTGACAGTCAATCATAGGACTTGTCTTCAGCAGACTTGCCAACTTTTATTTCTCAATACTCCTTTAGTCTTCTTCCTTATCCCTGTTGCAATTTCTGCCCTAAATATCAGATGCCTGGCTGTTTAGTTGCCCCTGAGAATATTTTCCCCTCTCACTATCTCTCCCTGCCCAATCATAGAATGACTGCAGTAGGCATCTTTCAAGGCTCTGTACTCAATGTCACTGTCAGTTCTTCACCATGACCTCTGGAATCAATGTAAAATTCTGATTTGACATTCAAAACCTTTCCAGTTTTCTTACACTTCATCCCCTACCATTCCTTTCTTTTTTTTAAATTAATTTTTATTAAAGATATTATTTGAGTTTTACAATTTTCCCCCCATCTTGCTTCCCCCCCCCACAGAAAGCACTCTGTCAGTCTTTACTTTGTTTCCATGTTGTACCTTGATCCAAATTGGGTGTGATGAGAGAGAAATCATATCCTTAAAGAAGAGAAGTCTAAGAGGTGACAAGATCAGACAATAAGATATCTGTTTTTTTCCTAAATTAAAGGGAATAGTCCTTGAACTTTGTTCAAACTCCACAGCTCCTTATCTGGATACAGATGGTACTCTCCTTTGCAGACAGCCCAAAATTGTTCCTGATTGTTGCACTGATGGAATGAGTGAGTCCTTCAAGGTTGAACATCACTCCCATGTTGCTGTTAGGGTGTACAGTGTTTTTCTGGTTCTGCTCATCTCACTCAGCATCAGTTCATGCAAATCCCTCCAGGCTTCCCTGAAATCCCATCCCTCCTGGTTTCTAATAGAACAACAGTGTTCCATGACATACATATACCACAGTTTACTAAGCCATTACCCAATTGAAGGACATTTACTTGATTTCCAATTCTTTGCTACCACAAACAGGGCTGCTATAAGTATTTTTGTACAAGTAATGTTTTTACCCTTTTTCATCATCTCTTCAGGATATAGACCCAGTAGTGGTATTGCTGGGTCAAAGGGTATGCACATTTTTGTTGCCCTTTGGGCATAGTTCCAAATAGCTCTCCAGAAGGGTTGGATGAGTTCACAGCTCCACCAACAGTGTAATAGTGTCTCAGATTTCCCACAACCCTTCCAACAATGATCATTATCCTTCCTGGTCATATTGGCCAATCTGAGAGGTGAGGTGGTACCTCAGAGAAGCTTTAATTTGCATCTCTCTAATAATTAATGATTTAGAGCATTTTTTCATATGAGTATGGATTACTTTGATCTCCTCATCTGTAAATTGCCTTTGCATATCCTTTGACCATTTGTCAATTGGGGAATGGCTTTTTGTTTTAAAAATGACTCAGTTCTCTGTATATTTTAGAAATGAGTCCTTCGTCAGAATCATTAGTTGTAAAGATTGTTTCCCAATTTACTACATTTCTTTTGATCTTGGTTACATTGGTTTTATCTGTGTAAAAGCTTTTCAATTTAATGTAATCGAAATCATCTAATTGGTTTTTGGTGATGTTCTCCTTAGTCATAAACTGTTCCCGTTTCCCTAGATCTGACAGGTAGACTAGTCCTTGATCTTCTAATTTGCTTATAGTATTGTTTTTTATGTCTATGTCCTGTAACCATTTGGATCTTATCTTGGTAAAGGGTGTGAGGTGTTGGTCTAATCTAAGTTTCTTCCATACTAACTTCCAATTATCCCAGCAGTTTTTATCAAAGAGGGAGTTTTTATCCCAGTGGCCTGACTCTTTGGGTTTATCAAACAGCAGATTACTATAATCATCTCCTGCTTTTACACCTAGTCTATTCCACTGGTCCACCACTCTATTTCTTAGCCAATACCAAACAGTTTTGATGACTGATGCTTTATAATATAATTTTAGATCAGGTAGGGCTAAGCCCCCTTCTTTTGCACTTTTTTTCATTAAGCTCCTGGCAATTCTTGACTTTTTATTTCTCCATATGAATTTACTTACAATTTTTTCTAACTCATTAAAGCAATTTTTTGGAATTTTGATTGGTAGGGCACTAAACAGATAGTTTAGTTTTGGTAGAATTGTCATTTTTATTATATTAGCTCTGCATATCCATGAGCAGTTGATATTTGCCTAGTTATTTAAATCTGATTTAATTTGTGTGAGAAGTGTTTTATAATTGTTTTCAAAAAGATTCTGAGTCTGTCTTGGCAAATAGACTCCCAAGTATTTTATATTGTCTGAAGTTACTTTGAATGGGATTTCTCTTTCTAGCTCTTCCATCTTACTAGACATATATAGAAAAGTTGAGGATTTATGTGGGTTTATTTTATAACCTGGAACTTTGCTAAAATTGCTGATTGTTTCCAGTAGTTTTTTGGATGATTTCTTGGGATTCTCTAGGTAGACCATTATGTCATCTGCAAAGAGTGAGAGTTTTGTCTCTTCCTTCCCCATTCTAATTCCTTCAATTTTGTTTTCTTCTCTAATTGCTGTTGCTAACATTTCTAATACAATATTGAACAGTAGTGGTGATAATGGGCACCCTTGTTTCACCCCTGATCTTATTGGGAATGCCTCTAGCCTCTCCCCATTCAATATAATGCTTGTTGATGGTTTCAGATAGATACTGCTAATTATTTTAAGGAACAGTCCATTTATTCCTACACTCTCTAGTGTTTTTAATAGGAATGGATGCTGTATTTTGCCAAAAGCTTTTACAGCATCTATTGATATGATCATATGATTTCTGATAGGTTTGTTGTTGATATAATTGAGTATACTAACAGTTTTCCTAATATTGAACCAACCCTGCATTCCTGGAATAAATCCTACTTGATCATAATGTATTATCCTAGTGATAAATTGTTGTAATCATTTTGCTAAGATTTTATTTAGGATTTTTGCATCTATATTCATCAGGGAAATAGGTCTATAATTTTCTTTCTCTGTTTTAACTCTTCCTGGTTTAGGTAACAGCACCATATTGGTTTCATAGAAAGAGTTAGGCAGAGTTCCATCTTTCCCTATTTTTCCAAAGAGTTTATATAGAATTGGAACCAATTGTTCCTTAAATGTTTGGTAGAATTCACTTGTGAATCCATCAGGCCCTGGAGATTTTTTTTAGGGAGTTCAATGATGGCTTGTTGAATTCCTTTTTCTGAGATAGGGTTGTTTAGGTATTTAACCTCTTCTTCATTTAACCTGGGCAACTTATATTTTTGTAAATATCCATCCATTTCATTTAGATTATCAAATTTATTGGCATAGAGTTGGGCAAAATAATTTTGAATTATTACTTTAATTTCCTCCTCATTGGTGGTGAGTTCACCTTTTTCATTTATGATACCAGCAATTTGGTTTTCTTCTTTCTTTTTTTTAATCAAATTGACCAGAGGTTTATCAATTTTATTGGTTTTTTCATAATACCAACTTTTGGTTTTATTTTTAATTCAATAGTTTTTTGCTTTTGCTTTTATTAATTTCTCCTTTAATTTTTAGAATTTATAATTTAGTATTTAATTGGGGATTTTTGATTTGTTCTTTCTCTATTTTTTTTAGTTGCATATTTAGTTCATTGATTTCCTCTTTCTCCAATTTATTCATGTAAGCATTTAGAGCTATAATATATCCCCTGAGAGTTGCTTTGAATGAATCCCATAAGTTTTGGTATGTTGTTTCATTATTATCATTATCTAGGATAAAATGGTTAATGCTTTCTATAATTTGTTTTTTGGTCCACTCATTTTTTAAAATGAGGTTATTCAGTTTCCAATTTGTTCTGGGTCTACCTACCATTCCTTTCACAAGACAGTCCTTCCTGGGAAAGAATTTGGCCTCCCAGGACCCAGTTTTGAGGCATTTTCATCAGTCGTCCTCCTTAACTTCAATACTCTTCCTCCTCATTTCCACCTCCCAGCTTCCCTGGCAACCTTCAAGTTCCGGTTAAAATTCCATCTGAAAATCTACAAGAATCTTTTTTGGCAACCTTATCTTAATGCTAGTGCCTGTAATGACTGTCTTAAATGATGAATTCATTTTCCTCACCCTGCAACCAGTGAGTTTTTTCCTGAAGTTCATGTGACTTCCAGGATAAAATAGAAGTTGCTCTATTTTTGAGCCCTTTTAAGCCCTTCAGGTAGCAAGGTGGCACAGAGGATGGGACATTAGGCTAAGAAAACCCCAAACTCAAATATGACTTCAAGACACTTAGTAGCTGTGAGTCTAGGCATCTAGATGGCACAGTGGATTTCCTGGAGTCAGAAAGACTCATTTTCCTGAGTTCAAATCCAACCTCAGAAACTTTCTAGCTCTGTGACCCTGAGCAGTCACTTCACCCTGTTTGCCTTAGTTTGCTCATCTATAAAATGAGCTAGAGAAGGAAAAAAGAAAACTACTCCAGTATTTCTACAAAGACCAAATAAGTCACAAAAAGAGTTAGACACACCTGAAAAAATAACTACAGCAAAAATTAATGCTTTTACCTTTTTCCCCTCCCCCTTCACAAACTGACAACAGCCTGCCCTTCCAGGTTTATTGCACATTACTCAGTTAATTTTAATTAACTCTGGTGGTTTGCAGCTGGATTTAGGATCAGATAGGATTTTCTCATTTTTGAATGTCTCTTTTTGTGTGTTATAACATACACAAGTATTAGTACAATAGTAGGAAAAAGGGCTAGACCTGTGTTATTAATAATATTGGGAACTCCCATATCCTCAAACTCTCTCCCAATTCAGGTTGACATTTTCTCTGCAACTCTGAGCACTTCTATGCCCAGGGTCACAGAGTCATAACACATCAGAAGCAGGACTAGAACCCAGTTGTTGCTGACTTCCCAGCCAACTCTCTATCTACCCCCTAAACTAAGACTGTTTTTCAAGCACAGTACACATCATTTGTAAATAAGTAAATATGCACATATTGGCAGTGTGTTCTCCCACTTTTTTATTAATAGGCATGAGCAATCAAAAAATATTTCAAATCCACTGACTTAAGACTGCAGGCATCTATGGAGCAAGGCTCATAAACTCCACTTCTTGAACGGACAGCTCCCTAACTGCTGGTCCCATAAGGGTTGTGATTCTTTTCATTACCTAAACTGGTCACCAGGGGTCACTTTAGACACTCCAGGGCTTTATCCCTTTGATAATGGTCAAGGGCAAGGAATTTGTCTTTACACAGGCAAGAGGACAGGGTGCAGGATGAATGATGCTCAGCATCACAGATTCTATGAGCCTCATGGCCTACAGATTAAAATGAGAATGCCCCATTCCAAAGCTGTCCCATTTTCCATTTGTCCCTGTTTTGCCAGTCAACTCAACCCCAGGCTCAGGCATGGAATGCTCACTCATTTCTCTAATAATGCATCTTTTAAGGACTATGTGGACTGGAAGACCCTGGACTGAAGGGAGTAGCAGGCCCTCATGAGCACCTGGAAACACCTTGGGCTTGAAGAATAACCTGGAAATCTATCTTCCTCCTTCAGTGGATTATGTGGATCTATTCAAGAATTGTTAGTGCTTCCCTACTGCTGGCCAAATAACATCCAAACTCCTTTTACTGGCATTCAGGGCTCTCTGTAGTCTGATACCCCTCTCTGCTTCGAGCCTCGTCTCCTAGGGTTCCCCTCATTGCTCTTCATGACTGCCTAAGTGATATTGGGCAAGTCACTCAATGGATATTTTCCCATTGGTCCCATGCAACTTCTTTCCTTATTCACAAAATGAGGAGACTGGACAAGATGCTGTCTAAAGCCCCTTCCAACTCTGAGGTCCATGATTTCGGTTTTCTGCATGAGGGAAGGGGAGGGTGCTTCAAGCTATCTATCTCTTCCTTGCTATCAAACCACTGGGTATCTAAGACCCGCTAGAGACCCCCCACTCTGCTGAGCCACAGGACAACAAGCCCAGCACAAAGGAAACTCTCTTCATTTATTGGTTAAATTGGTCCCCCACCCCCACCCCCACCCCCACCCTTCCTCTACCCTCCCGCACTTTTGTGACAAAATCCCACTGTCTGGGTCTATCCTGGCCTCCCTGCAGGGCTGGGTCAGCATGGGGGGAAGATGTCTTTGCATTGCTGGAGGATCAACTCCACCACCTGATTCTGAAACACCATCGTCATCGGCATGTTTCCCTCCTCAGACTCGGGCCGCAGCAGCGTGGGCCCAAAGACAATCGCCACACTCTGTACAGACATGCGGTTCTTTTCTTTGTACTCAATCACCCTGGAGAGGGAAGGCATGGGGATCAGATCAGCTATGGAAGACCCCATTGAGGACTTCTTGCACTTCTATGCCAAGCCCTGGGGTCTCACAGCTGAAGGGTTAATGGCTCTGGGTTTCCCTCACTCCTCAGTAAAGGAAGAAAGACCCTTCCTCACCTGCAGAGGTGCTGGAAGAGGAGACACATGGTGTTCTGGTTCGGGGCAGGAAGGGAATGCACCAGGTCCCGGATGCAGCTGCTCCTCTGGGTCTGGTCCTGGATTTCTGGGGAGAGGGTGGGGGTACAAGGAGAGGGGAGGACTCAGTTGGGATGATCTGGACTGGAGATTCTTCTCTATCTGGTACAAGGGAAGAGCTGAATACCTACCCTTAACTAGGTGAAATGTTTGCTTCTGCAGCTTCCTTCTACAGAGGATGGGGATTTGGGAAAAGAAAGGAAAGAAACTATGGCTGAACTTGAGAGTTGATAGGGAACTGTATTCAAATACCACCTCTGATGTTCACAAGCTAGGGGACTTTAAGCAAGTCACTTAGCCTCCTGAATTTCAGTTTCCCTGTCTATAAAATGGAGATGTCATCCTTAGCATTTAGATCCTAAAAGAGATCATGGACTTGGAAGCTTTTTGCAAATTTTACAATGCTCTAGAAATGTCAGTATTTCTTAATAAAGGAGGCTGACCTCCTCAGGGAGAGGCCTGGTGGGCTTGTGATCACATCTAGCATTCCTAAAGCTTAATGACACCACCAACAGCCCTGGCCCCATCACTCACTGATGGCTGCAATAAACTGGCGGAAGTGGGAGAAGGGGAAGAGAGGTTCAGGTAGCTCTCGGAAGAAGAGCTTTAATGCTCCGGTAATGACATGGACGTCCTCCCATCGCCCATCGTCCAGGTCTAGTCGTTCATCTAAAGGAAAAAGAGAAGAGAGGGTCAATGCCCCTTGGGGTAGGAGTGAGAAGAGCTGGCCTGGGGCCAGATTTCCCAGCTGTCAGTATAAGAAGAAGGGAAAGAAAAGGGAAGGAGGTCTCAGCAAGGAGGGAAGAGGCACTGGGGCCCAGGGAACCAAAGGAGGCCTTGAGTCTGAGAGAACTGACATAAGATCTCAGATGTCACAGGGCAGATATGAGGCATTTTTCATAGCCATCTCAGCCAAGGCAATCCCCCTCACCACTCAGCCTTCTCTTATCTGGAGACTGGTCTGGATACAGATTATGGGAGGGGGCAGCTAGGTGGTGCAGTGGATAAAGCACTGTCCCTGGAGTCAGGAGGACCTGAGTTCAAATATGACTTCAGACACTAGCTGCAGGACCCTGGGCAAGTCACTTAACCTCCATTGCCTCCAAAAGTGGAAGGAAAAAAAACAGAGAGAGACAGAGAGAGAGAGAGAGACAGAGAGAGATTGAGAGAGAGAGAGGACTATGGGAACATCAGGGATAATGCCCTCATAATGAAGGGCTCCTCTTTTCTGTGGACCATAGAGCCCCATACCAAATACTCCCCCCATTGTCTCACTTCCAATGCAGATGTCTTAGTACATTCTTTAGCTTAAAAGAACCAAGAAGAGTCAGGTAAACTCACCATGGTCCACCTTGTAACGTAGTTTTTGGATGGTGGCCAGATTCCCGCTGATGCGGTACAGTCCATCAATGTCCAGTCCTAGCAGAGTTGAGAGAGAAGTTGACTTCCACTTCCTCCAGGAATCCCTCCTGGATTCATTGGGGTCAGAAAGGAAATAACTGCCCTTTCCCCTCTATCACTTCTCACCCCAACAAGTGATATTATCTACTCCCAACAAGCTGTGCATATATCTTGTTTTGTTTCATTGCCCCCCTTGCCAATGCTTCCTTTGCTGCCTCTGTCCTTTCCTTGCCTATACAAAAGACACATTTTTTCATAGTTAATAATGAAAAGAGCGTTATGTCTAACTGTGTCTGTGTTTCAGACTAGGTCTCCCCACCCCCACTCCACACATCCCGAAAGAACAAGGCTCTTGGTCTGTTCTCCTGGCTCAGTCGAGGACCTCACCTAGCACCCACTTCAGTAAAAAGTCAAGAGTGAGATGGATGTGAAGTCTTAGGCTAGAGGATAAGGAGGGGAGAGAAGCAGATTAACAGTCACCTGGAGACTCCCCTGGCTTCCCTGCACCCCAGGTCTACTCCCATCCTCCCTAGGTCTGAGAAGGCCCCTCTTGGGAATGAGAGATAAGAGTAGTCCCTGGTACCCACATACCCCGAGACTCTACCGTCCGGATACACTGCTGCACAAAGCGGGGTATGAGGCTGTTCTCTCGATCACATAATGTAGATAATGCACAGCCAAACACCTGGTCTGGAAGGGCAGGAAAGAGGACCTGAGATCATGTACCATGAAGTACCATGAACACTGCCTCCAGATGCCCCCTCCCTGGCCCTCAGAAAACAGAGATGGGGGCTGGGGAGCAGAGTATGGAACAAAACACACATGTTCAACTACTGGTCTATGGAGAGAAATGAATGACAAGAGGGACTCAGAGAAACCTAGAAAGACAATGAGGAATTAGGAGAACAATTTCTAGTATAATATCATTGCCTAGAAAATAATTTAGAAAGACTGAAAAACTCTGATCAATTTAATAACCAACTAGGATTCCAGAAGACCCATGATGTAGCATGTAGCCCACCTCTTGACTGAAAGGTGATGGACTAAGGCTGATGACAGAGATATTCATTTTTGGATGTGACCACTGGGGAATTTGTTAGTTTTTACTATGCATATCCAAGGATTTTCTTTTTCCTTCCCCCCCCCCCCACAGGGAAAGGAGGTGGAAAGAAGATTTTTTTTTAAAAAAACACTCAATGATACACATATCCATACTACATCAAGTCTCCCTTCCTGACTCTGCACGTTCAGACAAACACACAAGCACACACTTACCTTTGATGTAGCCTTTATCCCGAAGAGATTGCAGTGTTGGTCTCCTCAATAAGAATTTCCGGAGTTTGTGCCGAACCTTGCTGGAGTCATTCTCAGGACCCATGGGACTCACTGTGGGTGGCAACCCCAGCATCCATTAGGGGATCTCCCTGAGAGCCCAGGGGCTCAAGTACCAAATACTCTTCAAAGAGAACTTCTATAGTCTCCAGAAGGAGGCTCAGAGATTTCTCTTTAAGTCTATCATTGAGATAGGGTCGGGGGGAAGACTTCCCTGGCCTATGATGGGAGACCTCTTTCTTCCCACTTCTCTCCCATGTCCCCATATTTCCATACCCTCCCAGTTCCCAGTCTCACTTACTAGGATGTTTCTTGTCCTCTTCCCTCTCCCTTCCACCTCCCAGTCGTTCACTCGACCCAAAGTCAGCACTATTTTCACCATCAGTCTCAGGGTAGACATCTGTGGACTAGAGTCATAGAATCTCAGACTTGGACGAGGTCCTCTTTTCAAATCTTATTTCCCAAAAGTCATTTAATCTCTCTAGACCTCTCTCTGAGCCTCCTCTAGGCCATTTTTCTTATATGAAAAGTGGGGAGGAGTTAACATCCATGGCCTTAATGACCTTATGTATTATACAACAGGTTATATCAAGTTTGCACTCTATTCATCTTTCCAAAGCAGGGCCTCTTAACCTTTTCTGTGTCATGGACACTTATGGCAGACTGGTGAAGCTTGTGGACTATAAGATTATGAAAGAAACCAATAATGTTGAAATAAAGATGTAATTTTTTTCCTGTCCAAGTTCATAGACTCACTCGAAATTTAAGTTAAGAACTCTTGTTCTTTAGATGTTTTTCTCATAAACACCTGTTAAGTAAGAACTTCCTGATTCTGTGCCTATACAGTGGATTATTTTAAACCCAAATGTGGGATTTTGTGTTTTGATACTTTGATGGATTAGTTATCTGGTTAATATGGTATATACAGTTGCAAAAATCAAAGCCAATTCATGGCTTGAATCTTTCTTGTCCACATCCTCCCATGAATGTTCTACAGGGGACTCCTCCCAGGGTGTAGGGGTTTTCCTCCAGATCTCTTAATATTTTGTGGATGACACTGAAGCATAGAGTTGATGAGATCTCCCTCCCTCTTGATAAATGACCGGTCAGTCAAATTCCCCTTCTGGTCTAACAGGTCTGTGATGACATTCTTTATACTGCTTCTCCAGCCCAATTTTACCACTGGTGAATATTATGTTGCCACCTACTCCTGGTCACTATGACTCTCATTTTACATTTATCCCTATTAAATTTCATGCTGTTAGTTCTGACCAGTAGAGTGAGCCTGTGTAAATATTTTTAAATCCTGTTTCTGAGATTACCTAAGATCACCTCTCCTAACAACTGAATCATCCACAAAATTAATAAGCCTAACTCCAGCTTCACACAGAGACTTTGGGTGTTTTTTACTCTATTTTTAATCAGGAATAGACTCTTGAAGAGAGTGGCAGTGGAATGATCATCTAAAGACTGTTAACATTTTAAGAAACAAAGTCAAAGGACTTAAATGAACTTTCCTGAGAGACTGTGTTACCTTAGAGAAAGACTAGAGACATTGTTTTTAGTTTTGTTTTTTGTTTTTTTTGCAAGGCAAATGGGGTTAAGTGGCTTGCCCAAGGCCACACAGCTAGGTAATTATTAAGTGTCTGAAGCCAGATTTGAAGCCAGGTACTCCTGACTCCAAGGCTGGTGCTCTATCCACTGCGCCACCTAGCCGCCCCTAGAGACATATCTTGAAAGAACTTCAAGTCTTAGAGTGTGGAGAAAGTTTCCAAAAGAGAATTCCTAACAGACTGGCATTCTGAAAGAGGAGTAGTGTGGAACTGGTTTTCCAAAGCTGAGAAGTTGCAGTTGAAGGTTAGAGGTGACTGGCTATTATCTTTCTTACTGTGATATATTATTTAAATTATTTAAATAATTTTGTTACATTTATATTGTTATACAATTAATAAATTACAGTCAGTAACAATCATGCTTATTTAATCCTATTCTATTGGAACCTGAGAAAGGTAAAAAAAAAAAGAGAAAGTTTATGAGAAAAAAGGTTTCCATGATTAATTTAATAAATTGGTCAGAGATAATTGACTAATTAATGAAAGTCATTGTGTATTCTTATTTATAAAGAAATATTAGAATACATCTTGATTCTTTAGAACTTTGGTTGAAAATAAGGTAACAAATTTAGGAGTTAGCTGACTAGAAGTGGAGTTCTGATGTGATTACCACTGGACTACATGAAAAAGGAGATAATTACTTCTAAAACATGCTACATAAATGCCATTTATATCTTTAAGCTCTTAGTTTAAAAATATAGATAAGATATAAAATACATATCATTAAAGTCAAATAGGCAAGGCGGAAGACAAGGTTTATGGTAGACCACTAAAGAATAACTTCTTGCCCATCCAGAGTGACATCAACCTCTTACTCAACATTTTTTTAGGTATGGGAAGTCCTGTGACCATGTTATAGAAGACCAGAGTTGTTGCTGCTTCCATCTTAATCCTGCTAGGGATCCAGACTCACTTAAGTGAGTGGGTGGATAGGTTTTGAGGATGGGAGTGGAAAAATACACATGGTCTATTTTCTCCCCACAAGCCATCTCAATGTGTTTTAGAGTAAAAACTATGAGGTAATGGAGTCCTTACTATGAGGACCTTTCTTTCCTTCTCTGTTAAAATGAGGGGTTTGGAGTAGCTGTTCCCAATTCTTGATCCTAGCTATGAATGTTATCCCTTATCTCACAATATAATGCGACAAAATAATCAAAAAATGACAGCAAATTATCTAATCTAGTTCAAAGTTGTTGAGTATTGGTTCACAGTCTCAAGGACGGGCTCAGCTGGAAGACAGACCCATTCCATCCATAAACACCGATTCCTTTCCTCATGAGTTCTTCCATCCCAAACCCTGTTTCCCCACAATGAAAACTGTTACCTGCTCCTGGATGCCCTGATTGATTGCCTTGTACCATGTCCCAATAATGGCCTCTGAGTCATGCTGAATGAGGTATTCAGAACCATCTCGGCTCCGGAGCTAGAATGGCAGACATTTTTCATGTCATTCAATAAAGCATTACATTGGCATTTTTGATCAGAAGAAGGAAGCCCCTCATCTGAATGGAATTTTCCCACCCTGGTCTGATGTATTCATTTATTAAATATCTACCATGAACAAGGGTCGTTTAAGTCTTTGTCCAAGTTTTTGATTTTAAAAATGTTCAGCAGGGCAAGACAAAGGATAAAGCCTTATGGATAGCATATCAACAAAGTTACCACCTCTCCCCACATGGGAATGGCAACTCATTAATCATTAACTGAATTACATCATAAGACTATTTTACCCATTGTGGATATAAAAATAGAGATGAACTCAGAGAGTTTTTGATCAAATGAAGGAAAACACAAAGACACAATTAATTACAAAACAAAGGGGAGTAAGGTAAATGGAGCAATTAGAAGCAATTCAATTTATACAGGAGCACAGATATAAAGCTACAAGGGATCCCAGAGGCTATTTAGCAAATTGAGGCCCAGACCCACAGACCTTTTAAAGTATCATGAGAAACTTGAGGAGAAGAGGGCTCACTTTCACCTTAAGGATGGGAAAGGACAGGGCAATTCAAGCAAGGCTTCATGGTACCAACTTGGGTTAAGTCCTTTCATAGGACTTCAACAAATCAGGGAAAGGAGAAGAGAGGAGAGGAGAAGGAGGGTTCATTCTAGGCAGGGAACACTTCAAAAGTGAAGGCATGAAAGATGGAGAAGATAAAATCAGTAACATGAATATGGGACTAGAGTAATTAGGCTCATTAGAACATACCCATGAAGGGGGGCGGTAATAAAAGGTCAGAAAGGTAAGTTGGAGCCTTCCAGTTGTGAAAGATCACAAATGTTAGGAACTTATAATCAAAAACAATTTATAATTTAATTTTGTAGGCAATGGGGAGCTAAGGAAGAGGGATAAATCTAACCATGACCCTCCCCAGTTCAAGAACATAATGGAACATACCTTGTACCTCTTGGCAGAAAGGGATTAGTTATATTTTCTAGGCACAGTTATATGTGAGTTTGTTTTACTTGACTTTACTTATTTATTACAAGAAAGGATATTTATTTTGGAGAGGGGAGATGGAATGGGGAGGAGATATAGATAATGGTAGTGATGTAAAAAAAACTTTAAAAGAAGGAAAAGAGAAATATCCATGTAAAAAAAATTAATCCATAGAAAAGAACATAAGGAAATTCAGAGAGGGTGCAGAGTTGTAAGGAAGTTTTGTTACTATTTTGTTAAATTAAATATAAACTTTTAAAAAGCTACATAGATTTTATAATTTCATAAATATTCTTCTTCTTGGGGGTGGTTAGGTGGTGCAGTGGATACAGCAGTTCAATCTCCTGCAGTTCAAATCCGACCTCAGACACTTAATAATTACCTAGCTATGTGATCTTGGGCAAGTCACTTAACCCCATTATCTTAAATAAATTAAAAAAATTAAAATAAAAATAAATATTCTTCTTTGTCTATTGAAACACTCATGTTTCTTGACATTTGTTAAATTTACATGTAGTAACACTGCCCCTTTCATCCACGGACATCTACTCTGCCAAAAGGGGCAGGAAAAAGGACATTTGCATCAGAAAAATGTCTTGGGTCTGAGGACCTAAGAAAAAACTGCCCCTCACACAAATGTGCTAAGAGGACCTGTTTGAAGACAGCTTTAGTCATCGCAAATAGGGACTAAAGGTGGGCAGGATTGCAAGGCATTGTGGTCCATTTACATATGACTGCTTTCAGAGATTTGAAAAAAAATGTGGAAAAACTATAGAGCACAGAAGTGTTTGGGGGCAATAGAAAAATTTGTTTACTGACTGTGTTAGCTATCCCTGTGGGCTTTTTGTTTTCTTGATCCAAGTTAAAGCCAGGCCCTTTCTCATAAGAAGGCTCTGATTTGAGGCATTAGAAGTTATATGAGAGAAGAGTCCCAGGATCTTCACCTCTAGCACATTCTTCTTGCTGGACTTGTCCTTGGTGGCCCAACTGAGGGAAGCTCCTCGGAGTTCTACAGTGTATTCTGGTGTAGACAAGGAGGATGGCTGTCTCTGAAAGAAATGGGAAGGAAGCATCTCCTTTGAGCTTTCATTCTCCTTTTCCCTTCATTCCCCCAACTCAAATGAAACTTCAAAGTCATGAGAAAAGAATCTGGCAGATTGTTCAATCTGACAAGAAAATATTAAGATACCTAGTATTCCTGGAAGTTCTGAGGGTATGGGTAGGTTTCCTAACCTTGGGGGAATTAGCAGGTTTTTGTTTGTGAATCCCATTCAACTTGCTCTTTCAGTGCCTCCCCCCCCTCCAACCCTCCTTCCCATAATAGCATAAGATTTTTCTGTTCTTCAGTTGTGTCTAAATCTTCATGACCCCTTTGGGGGTTTTTCTTGGCAGAGATACTAGCATGGTTTACGATTTCCCATTTCCTTCTCCAGTTCATTTTACAGATGAGACAAACTGGGATATGTGACATGCTCAGGGTCACACAACTAGTGTCTGAGGTCAGATTTTAACTCGGGAAGTAAAGTACTCCTGACTCTAGGACTGTCATTCTATTCAATGTGTCTCCTAGCTGTCCCAATAGTATATGTACTTGAATGCAAGGAGAATGATTTAAAGCCAGAAAGGACATTAAAAGATTGCTAGACCCAACCCCTTTATTTTTACAGATGAGGGAACTGAGGCACCAAGAGGTTAAGTGACTTGCCCAGAGTTGCATAGGTAATAAATCTCTCTTGGGTGGGATTTGAACTCAGGTTTTTCTATCTCCATGTTCAGTGTACTATAATCAGGGGTTCTTAAGTTGGAGATTTTCATCTTGAAAAAAAATTTTGATAACTGTATTTGAATATGATTGATTTCCCTTTGTGATTCTAGGTATTTTATATGATGCATTTAAAAAAAACCCATTATTTTGGGAGATTCATTCTGCAGATCCAACTGCCAAAGAGTTCATATCATATAAAATGTTAGAACTATTCCAGTAAGTAAACTGGACTTGTTAGTAAACATTTGTTGGGTACTTAAAATGTGCCAGATACTTTGGTAAGTAATGGAATAAAAAGAAAGGGAGCTTGAGTCTAATAGGCCTTATCTGGGATTTGTGAGGCCAGATCCCATTTCTTGCTCCCTTTGGACTGTAACTTCTAAAGGCTAGGAACTAATTCAAGAGATGTTCACCCTGAGTGCTACTGGTTCTTCCTCTATCTCTGGGCGGGGGGGGGGGGGGGGGGGGGGAGTCATCTAATACTCCAGTCATATTAACCTCTCTTCCTATATCCCAAAGTCTTTCCATGACCCAGTGGATTTAAATCTGGCCTCTGACACTTATTAGCTGTGTGTCCCTGGGTAAGTCACTTCATTGTTTGCCTCAGTTTTCTTATCTGTAAAATGAACTGGAGAAGGAAATGGGAAACCACTCTTTGCCAAGAAAACCCCAAATGGGGTCATGAAGAGTCAGACATATCTAAAATGACAGGGAAAGAAACAAAGGCAATTGCCCAAATGTAGGAAGTGGTACCAGGAAGAGAAGTGATAAGAGGAGTACATATCCTAAAGTTCATTGTCTTCTCCCTTCAATGTCTCAGATAAGGCATGATCATAAGACAAAACATATCCACACATTCTATTCCCAAAAATCTCTTCTCTTGTTAAAATCGGCAGGAGGATAGTTATCTCCATATCAAGAGGGAACCCTCCCCGTGTAGGAGTCAAATATAAGGGATTGTCCCTGACATGATCCATGGTTAACTGGGGGTCTCACCAGGCTTCCAGCAATTGAGGTCTTAGATTCCTTGAAGAAGGTCAGAATCCCACCTTCTAGAACAGTCCAAGATGAGCTCCAGTTCTTCTTCCTGTAAAAGGTGGCAACATCATCAACATCATCATCATCATCACTGACATTTACATAACATTTAAGGATTTGGATACATAATGTCATAATGAACTTCAAAACAACCCCACAAAATAAATTTATTACACGTATCCCCATTTCACAGAAGAAGAAACTGAGGTTAAGTGACTTGCTCATGGTCATATCACTAGGAATTACCAGAGGTGAGATTCAAACCCATATTGTCCACTACCCTGTGATGCCATTTTGGATAATGACAAGCCACAGAGAAATATCTCTTACACCCCTCCCCAACTAATCTCCCCTCGAGTTCTCACCCCTAGCTCTGCTCACTTAGAACTATCAATAGCCCCTGCTCACCGTAGACGTTTCCCTTTGTCCACGGTCTTGGTACGATGAAGGACACCAGCTTTATCCAGAGTCTTAGACTATAAGCATATTGGGGAAAAAAGAGATATGGTCAAAAACGGCAAGTGGGTGGAGGGAATCCCAGATTTCAGCCTAGCTAGGCATTCTGTTCACAGGAAGAGACTGGTAAAATCCTTTGAATGAATTTGAATCTCAACAGTAGAAGGAATCTATAAGGTTGGCTAATCCAATCTTGATGCTCCTGCTTGGACATAGCATCTTTTTAAAAAAAAAATTATATATTTATTTAAGGCAACACGGTTAAGTGACTTGTCCAAGGTCACACAGCTAGGTAATTTTTAAGTGTCTGAGGCTGAATTTGAACTCAGGTCCTCCTGACTCCAGGGATTGTTGCTCTATCCACTGTGCCACCTAGCTTCCCCCTGGACATAGCATCTTGAGGACAGGGAGAATCTTTTGTCAACATAGTAGGCACCTTAATAAATATTAATTGAATTGAAGATCATCTATTATTTCACTGGACTAGTGAACTATTATTAGGTTTTCCTCTGAAACTTTTTCCCATTCCTGAGTCCTAATTCAGAATCACAGAGACTCAATTGGAAGAAACCCATAACTAAGCAGGAATCTTCTCTTGTTGTTCTGTTGTCTCAGTCATGTTCTAAAAAGATACTAGAGTGGTTTGCCATTTCCTTCTCCAGCTCATTTTTACAGATGAGGAAACAGGCGAAAAGGGTGAAGTGACTTGCCCAGGGTCACATAGCTAGTAAATTTCTAAAGCCAGATTTGAATTCAAGAAGATGAGTCTCTGTGACTCCAGACCTACCACTCTATCCACTTCCTTATCTAGCTTCTCTACCATATTCTTGACCAGTGGTCAACCAATCTCTGCTTTAAAAGCCTAGTAATGGATAACTGCCCCAGAGAGACTTTTTTCATTTTTTTAGTACCTCATTTTGATGGCTGTGACTCACTTTATTCTTTTTTTTTTTTTTTTTAGTTTTTTTGCAAGGCAATGAGGTTAAGTGGCTTGCCCAAGGCCACACAGCTAGGTAATTATTAAGTGTCTGAGGCCGGATTTGAACCCAGGTACTTCTGACTCCAGGGCCGATGCTCTATCCACTGTGTCACCTAGCCGCCCCTGACTCACTTTATTCTTAAAGGTACTAAAGATGTATGTAATTCTACCACTAGAAAGGAGGATAAATGATGAATCAAGACATTATTATTGTTGTTGTTATTACCTTTTTTTTCTTTTTAGTTTTTGCAAGGCAAATGGGGTTAAGTGGCTTGCCCAAGGCCACACAGCTAGGTAATTATTAAGTGTCTGAGACCAGATTTGAACCCAGATACTCCTGACTCCAGGGCCAGTGCTCTATCCACTGCACCACCTAGCCGTCCCTTGTTACTACTTCTTAATCACTGAAAATGAAAATGCAGCTCCCATTCCACTCCTTTTAAAAGTAAAATAAATTTTTGTATTAAGTATTGTTTGCTAAAAACCTTTTTGCTTGTATGCTGAGTTATTCATTTCCTTAAGACACTTATATTTGCTTATCAAAAATCTAATACTTTTTTTCTTCCTGTCCTAATTTCTGCAAAAGGTTTTCTTTCACCAACATAACTTTAGCTTCTATCAAGGTTGTTTCTGGATATTTTTGAATATCCAAAATTAGCATATTGTCCATCTGAAGATAACCACCACATTAAGTGGCACAGACTGTGTACCATTCTTAGATTAATTATGGGACCAGTTCATCACAGAAGTCCTCTAGTCAAAGGCACCTCTATTTGAAGCTGCTGAGGGTCAAAGATGAATCATGAGTATGCCCTATTCAATTATCACTAGAAAATACTAGCCATAATTTCAGGTACATACTTTCTCAGGTTAATCAGTGCTAGGAAATCTACAAGAATGCTTGAAGATTTGAAGGGTCTAATGGGAAAGCTAGTGGCTTTCCCATGGCACAGTGGATAGAGCACCAGCCTTGGAATCAGATACTTAATAATTACCTAGCTGTGTGGCCATGGGTAAGTCACTTAAACCCATTTCCTTGCAAAAAACAAAAACAAAGACAAAAAAACAAAATATTTGAAGGGTCTGATTGATAAGGATTGAGAGATGGTAAAAAAGTGACTTTTTTACAATTCCGCATCAAATTGCATTTCTAATGAGGATTTATCTTTTGACCCCCATATCCTAGGTGTATTTATATTGGCATCAAGGTGCAAATCCAGAAGAAACTATCCAGGGCCAAAGGAAGTATGCACTTCATCTGGAAGTACCTGAGGAAGGGATGGGCAGTGTTCACTCTCCCATTCTGCTATCCATGTGAGATTCAGGTAGCTGCAATTTAGCTCTACAATAATGCATAAGCTTCAAGAAATCTCATCAGAGACCTGTTATAGAAAATGCCATTCACATCCAGGGAAAAAACTATAGAGTCTGAATGCAGAGCAAAGCACACCTTATGCTCATTTTTTAAAACTTCTTTTATGTTTTTTCTTTTTTTTTCTCATTTTTCCCCCTTACTTCTAATTCCCCTTTTACAACATGACTATTATGGAAATATGTTAATTATAATTGTTCAAATACAACCTATATCAGATTGTTTGTGGCCATAGGGAGGGGCTTGGGAAGGGATGATGATAGAAAAATGTAGAACACAAACTTTCAAAAAGATGAATGCTGAAAATTGTCTTTGTATGTAATCAAAAAAAATAAAAAATAAGAAATTTCATCATAATAAAAGTTTGTGTCTAGGGTTTTGCTTTCATCTTTTAATGGCATGAGGGTAATGTTTATTATGTAATTATCCCTTTAGAAAGTGTTAGGGACATTGAGGAATGGGCAGAGAACCACATCCCTGCCTCTCTGATTCTTGGAATTAGAATAGTTACTCTTTACCTCTTGAGAGTCCTTTCCACATTTGAATAGTTCTTCCCTATAGAATAGGATGCTATAATAACAATAAAATATATATATGAGATAATAAAGAGTTATGCACATATAAATATATGTATGTATAGCTTTTTAAGATTTACAAAGGGCTTAACAAATATTATCTCATTTGGACCTCACAACTACTTTGGGAGTTGGCTGTTACTGTTATCCCCATTTTACAGATGAAGAGACTTGGGACAGACAGAAGTTAAGTGACTTTTCCTAGGTCACACAACTAGGAAGAATCCAAGGCTAGATTTGATCTCAAGTTTTCCTGATTCTGGTTCTAGGGCTCTATTCACAATACCAGTTGCTAAATATCCCCAATTAGAAGTCAAACTCCTGACTCTCTCGAGTGTCCATCATGGAGGTAGGGTAATGTAAATTCTAGATTTGAGAGTGGAATCAGCTAAAGGAAACCCATTCCATTCCTGTGATGCTAAGGAAGAGGATGTTTATTTTTTGTACTTGTTCCCCACTCCCATTAGACAGGTGGAAAGTATGAGAGATCAGAGTTCAGCAAAGGAGATTAGAGGGTAACCATATATGGTAATAGAGAAAACTCCTCCCTACCCCCGGGTGTATGAGCAAGCACAGACGCACAGACGCACAGACACACAGACACACAGACACACAAACACACAGACACACAGACACACACACACACACACACACACACACACACACACACACACACACACACGCACACAGATGATAGGAGAAGCAAAGCCTAGGTTGGGAGGGAGATTTGGGAAGTGTCCTGAGAAGCGTCTGTTGCTTGTCTTCCTAGGACCCCCCATGTCTACCCCAGCTCCACTCCCCTAGGACTCCCTAATCCCACTCACTTTCTCCTCTGGAGGGCTGACCAGTGTCAGGGAGTCACTGTTCTGTGTGGACTTGCTGCTGCTGCTTTGGTGACAATGGCCTGTGAAAGGTACCTGAAGTGGAAGACAGACACTCAGAATCCTCCCACCTGTCCTCCATCCCTTACCTTCCCCTCCTCGATATGGGGTCAATACCTGTGGAAGCTCCCACTGGGTAGTTCTGTCAGTGGGGTTGTAGAAGTATGGCTTCCCTTGCTCATCCTCAGACCTCATCCACTGGTGAGGAAAAGTCCAGTCAGTGACCACTGTGTGTGGGGGGTGGGGGGAGGGAAGAAGTTCTTAGAGTTTCCAGAAAGAAGAGGGGTGACTCGTGTTTCTGAAGCTGGGAGGCAATGGGAGGGGGAAGGGGAGAGAAAGGAGGAAGTGAACAAGGGGGAAGGAGAGAGAGGAGAGGGAAGAAAAGGCAAGAAAAATAATGTTTCAGGAATGAAAGAGGGTAGCCATGGGAAAAGACAAAATAGATTTGGAGGTGAAGGGGGCTCAAGAGGAATATCTGAGAGCTCTCCCCTTAACTAGTCCTGATATACCTGTTCCTGTGTATAAAGGTTGGTATAGAGCAAGTGCCCATCTTGGGTGATGTGGCAGGACCAGCCAGGGGGTGTGTAGGGGTCAGTTGTTTGACCTGGGGTTGGGGAGCCCAGGCTGGGGTCAGTGTAAGAGCTTCCTGGAGAGTAGTCTTCATCTGGGTAGCATGTCAGCTCCTCTGGATAATCTGCCTCTGGTGTTGGTGGCTAGAACACACCCACATCAAGAATCAGTGCATGGTTCCACCAGTTTTGAATGTCCTTTCCTACCCAAGAATCCTCTACTCCTTTAGCCCCATCCACCACCCACCTTCTACCTCCCTGGGGAGCTCGGCTCCACCCCAAGATGAGTTCTTCCTTACCCATCCCTGCTCACCCTTTGGTCCATGGGGCTACAGGGAGCAAGTTCTGTTTGCATCTCAGGGCTGGTGGGCTCTTCCCACGCAGTCTCACCGGTCATGGGGTTGTAGAAGAACACCCTCCGGCTCCCTTCATCCCAGTATTGATCCCATTCACCTTCAGGACCAGCTGGGCTGCCCAGAGGGGACAGAGAGGCAGTGGGACTAGATGCAGAGCCTGGCGGCCTGAAGGGAGATTCCCAAGTGGTCTCCCCAGTGCTTGGGTTATAATAGTAGGATCGTCCACTGCCTGAGTCCGTATGAGTCTCCCACCCCGGGCTGGGAGAGGTAGGGGATGGGACAGGGGCAGGGGCAGGGGCTGAAGCCAGAGCAGGAATTCGCTGCTGCCGCTCCACATTCACATACACAGGATCCAGAGAATTTTCAATCTGTGAAGGAAAGAACAAAAGGTCAGAAGTCATAGAAAAGGTGAGAAGAGGGGCAGCTAGGTGGCATAGTAGATAGAGCACCAGCCCTGGAGTCAGGAGGACTTGAGTTCAAATCCAGCCTCAGACATACGCTTACCCAGCTGTGTGACCTTGGACAAGTCACTTTAACCCCATTGCCTTAAATAAATCAAAATTAAAAAAAAGAAAAGATAAGAAGAAAAAGCATCAAGTATTCGTCCATCTGCTACTGAGAAGGAAAAGAATTAGACAAATAGAGAAAAAAGTTTGAAATGATTTCCCTTTAGAGCTTTCAATTAAGATTCCTTTCCTAAGAGGGTCTTAAATCCAGTCAGTTTCTCCTCTGGAAGGCTGACCACTTTCAAGAAGTCAGAACTGCATATAAAGAATATTCAAGGGGCAGCTAGGTGGCACAGTGGATAGAGCATCAGACCTGGAGTCAGGAGGAACTGAGTTCAAATCCAGCCTCAGCTACTTACTAATTACCTATCTGTGTGTGACCTTGGGCAAGTCACTTAACCCCATTTCCTTGCCAAAAAAAAAGAAAAGAATATTCAGATTTCTGAATGAACTCTACAGCTAAATATCCATCACTCTCACACTGTATCACTATTTTGAGCCTGGACATGATAGAAACTTCAGTCAATACTTTGTAATACTCTGTAATACTTTGTAATCTCTTTAAGAATTATCCTCTTTCCAAATATACATGTACAACTTTTAACAGATAATTCATTGCTACGGGGAGGGTAGTAGAAAAATGTGGAACTCATAAGCTAACAACAGGATCAGTGTTGAAAACTACCTTTGGTTATGTCATTCTCCAATTGATAAATGTTCAAAGGATATTAACAGGCAGTTTTCAAATGAAGAAATTAAAGCTATATACAATCATATGAAAAAATGATCCAAATAATTACTGATTAGAGAAATGCAAATTAAAACAACTATTAAATTAAAATTCAAACAAATTCAAACAAATTCAAACATATCAAACTTATCTGATTGGTTAAGATGACAAAAAGAGAAAACAATCAATGTTGGAAAGGTTGTGGGAGGGTTGCAACATTAATGCACTGTTGGTGGAGTTGTGAAATGATCCAACCATTAGGGAGAGCAATATGGAACTATGCCCAAAGGGCAATAAAACTGATTATTCTCTTTGATTTAGTAATACCAATTCTAGGCCTATATCCAGAAGAAATCATAAAAAATGAGAAAAGTCCCACATGGTACAAAATATTCATAGCAGCTCTTTTTGCAGTGACAAGAATTGGAAATTGATAGGATGTTCATCAATTGGGAATGGTTCAAAAAGTTATGGTATGTGAATGTTATGGAATATTACTGTTCTATAAGAAACCACACTGATTAGGAAATCCAAAGAACATATACTTTCATCCAACACTGTACAACAAAGATGGAAGAACACAAACATTTATTAAGAATCTACTATTCATCTGTAAAATGAGCTGGAAAAGGAAATGGCAAACCACTCCAGTATCTTTGCTAAGAAAACCCCAAATGGGGTCATGAAGAGTTGAATAAACAACTCAACAACAAACATCCTAATTACAGGCCCAGCATTCTAACCACTACAACACCTAAATAGTCAAAAACCTTGGGGCGGCTAGGTGGCATAGTGGATAAAGCACTGGCCTCAGAGTCAGGAGTACCTGGGTTCGAATCCGGTCTCAGACACTTAATAATTACCTAGCTGTGTGGCCTTGGGCAAGCCACTTAACCCCATTGCCTTGCAAAAAAAACTAAAAAAAAAAAAAAACCTAGAGAAGCAAGAGAAAAGAGATGCTTTCAGAAAAAAATAAACAGTGCAATCAGAGGAAAACAAGATGAAACCATGACCAGAAATCTTGGGCACCTGATCACTTCAGCACTATATACCTGAGGGTCAGAAGTCCTTAGGGTTTACTCTACAGTAATTATAAACTTGGCACAATACCCGCATTCAGACAGTCACTTGGGCCAGAAATCTTCTATTTTTCCTCAACCCAAATTGTGGCATGGGAATTTTACTGAGTTGTAAGAAATTCCAAAAGAGATGATTTCCCTAGGAAGTCAGAACTGAGGCAGACTGAAGTGAGCAGAACTTGAATAATTTCTATAATAACAGTGTAAAGAAAAATGCTTTGAAATACTTTGAAAAACTGAAGCACTCTGATCAAATTAATGTCCAACCACATCTTCTAAGGTCCTGAGGTTCTTTGCTGAAGCATGCTACTCCCTTCCTGAGAGAAGTATTTTGGGATATGATCACAGTGTGGATTTGATTTCTTGCCTATGCTTATCTGTGGTAAGAGATTTGCCTGTTTTTATATAATTGAGGATGTGGTAAGAAGAAGGGAAGTATCAATGGTGATACAAAAAAAAAGGGAGGTCATTGAAACATTTTTAAAAGTACAAAGAGAAGGGGCAGTCAGGTAGCACAATGATAGAGTACCAGCCCTGAAGTCAGGAAGACCTGAGTTCAAATGTGACCTTAGACACTTGATACATATTAACTTTGTGACCTTGGGCAAGTCACTTAACCCCATTTCCCCACAATAAAAACAAAAACCTAAAATAAAACAGCTTTTTAAAAAGTATATAGAAAAATGTAGAAAGATATTCAGAAAAGGTACAATTATTTATTAAGGACCTATTATAGGTCAGGTAATGTACAAAGACAAAAGACAGTCCTAAGCTCTAAAGGAGCTCATAATCTAATGGGGGAGATAATATGCAAGCAACTATATACAGAAAGCAATAGACAGGCTAAATTGGACATAATCAACAGAGGGAAGAACTTAAAATTAAAGGGGATTGGGGAAGTGTTCTGGCATAAGGCAGAATTTTAACTGAGACTTAAAGGAAGATAGAAAAACCAGGAGATGGATTTGAGAAATGAGAGTTGGGGGCATGGAAAGCAGCATGCTCAGAGACAGAGAAGTGGTACAGTTTTGAAAATAACGGGGTAATTTATTATATGCTTTTTAAAAAAGAAACTAGAATAGAAGAGAGATTGCTTCATACAATCTTTTTTTCTCCTCTACTTTGTATACGGAAATGTTTGTGGTTTGGGTTTTTGATATTTTTTTTTTTGCATTGTAAAATTCAAGATAAAAAAGAAATTAAGAATTAGAAGTAAAAAATAAACTAGTTTACAAAAGATGCATTATTTTATAAAGTTCAAAAGAATAGTAACAAAACTCATCCAGAGGAACAAAAGGTCAAGAATATCAAGGGAATTAATGAAAACAAAATGCAAAGAAAGGTGACCTGGCCATATCAGATCTAAAATTATATTATAAAACAGTAGTCATCAAAACTGTTTAGTACTGGGGCGGCTAGTGGAAAAAGCACCAGCCCTGGAGTCAGGAGTACCTGGGTTCAAATGCAGTCTCAGACACTTAATAATTACCTAGCTGTGTGGCCTTGGACAAGCCACTTAACCCGGTTTGCCTTGCAAAAACCTAAAAACAAAACAAAACAAAAAACTATTTGGTACTGGCTAAGGAAAAGATCAGTGGAATACAGTAAGTACAAAAGAAACAGTAGTAAATGATTATAGTAATCTATTGTTTGATAAACCCAAAGACTTCAGTTTCTGGGCTAAAAATTCACTATTTGACAAAAACTGCTAAGAAAACTGGAAAAGAATATAGCAGAAACTAGGCACAGACCCACATCTCTCACCCTTTACTAAAATAAAGCTGAAATAGCTACAGGATTTAGATATAAAGAGTGATACCATAAGCCAATTAGGAGAATAAGGAATGTCCATCTGTCAGATATACTACTGGAAGGAGTTTATGACCAAATAAGAGATAGAGAACATTCTAAAAAGCAAAATGAATAATTTTGTTTACATTAAATTAAAAAGGTTTTACACAAATAAAACGAATGAAACAAAATTAGAAGGATTACAGAAAGTTGGGAAATAATTTTTATAGCTAGCATTTCTGATAATATATAGATAATAATATATAGAACTGAGTCAAATTATAAGAATACAAGTCATTCCCCAATTAATAAATTGTCAAAGGATATGAACAGGCAATTTTCAGATGAAGAAATTAAAGTTATCTATAATCATATTTAAAAATACTCTAAATAATTATTGATTAAGGAAATGCAAATTAAAATAACTCTAAGGTACCACCTCACACCAATCAGATAAACCAATGGCAATAAAGAAAGTGATCAATATTGGAGAGAATTTGGGAAAACTAGGACACTAATACATTGATGTTGGAGTTATGAACTAATCACAATTCCTGGAGAGCAATTTGGAATTATGGCCAAAGGGCAACAAAACTGTGCAGACCCTTTGATTCAGCACAATACCACTTCTAGGACTGTATCCCAAAGAGATCATAAAAAGGGAAAAAGATCCACATGTACAAAATATTTATAGCAGCTCTTTTTGTGTTGGCAAAGAATTAGAAATTGAGGGATGCTCATCAAGTGGGACATGGATGTACAAATTATGGTATATATATGAATTTGATAGAGTATTATTGTTCTGTAAAAATAATAAATGGATTAAAACTTGGAAAGATTTAAATGAACTGATGCTGCTGAAGAAAGCAGAACCAGGAGAACATTGTACACATAAACAGATCAAATATGATGGACTTAGCACTCCTCAATAGTACAATAATCAAAGACTTTTCTAAAGGACTTGTGGTGGAAAATATTATCCACACCCAGAGAAAGAACTATGGAATCTGAATGCAGACCAAAGCATATTATATTCCATTTTTAAAATTTTATTTTATGCTTTATGGATTTGGCTTTTATCTTCTTATGGGTTTTTGATTCCTTTTGTTCTGATTCATCATTTATAACATGACTAATAAGGAAATATGTTTAACAAAATTATACATATATAAACTATATCAGATTACTTGCTGTCAAGGTGATGGGAGGAGAGAAAGTAGGGAGGGGAAAAAAACGTGGGACCCAAAATCTTATAAAAAAAAATGAATGCTGAAAACTGTCCTTACAGATAGTTGGAATAATAAATAAATTTAAATTAAAGTAAAAACAAAAGATGCAGAAAACTGTAACCAAATAAATAGTGAATCTTTTGAAAACAGAATGAAGTAAATAGAACATAATCATTCCACAAGACATCAAGAAACATTAGGACAAAGTCAAAAGATTGAAATTAAGGAGTACCTAAACAACAGATCTGGAAAATAGAAACAGGAATGATCATTTAGGAATCCTGTATTCCCTGAATGCCCTGACCAAACAAATCCTAGATTCTATATTTCAAGAAATCATCAATGAAAACTGATCAAATCTATTAGAATCAGAGAGCAAAGTGAAAGCCAAACAGAAAATCCATCAGTTACCTCCTTTGGAGAGAGGCAGTATAGTTTATCACTGGAAAAAGGAAGTTCAATGGTCAGTAGTCGGACATTGTCTTGTTCAGTGTCCTTATGTTTTCCAAAAATTTTTTTAAAATGCTTTTTCTGGTTCTACTTATTTTGCTTGGCAACAATTCATCTAAATCTTCCCAGTTTCTATGAATTCTTCATACTTATTTCTTATGATAACATAATTTGTTCAGCCATCCTCCGATGATGGGTGCACCTGCTTTCTTTCCAGATCTTTGTGACCACCAAAAGTATTACTATAAAGGAAATGGATCAGAGAAAATCTGAGATCAAATTTGGGTTATTTATCCTAAATAACGCTATTGAGTGCAGGATAGTCTTATGAGCAAAATGAAGAAGCTTCTCAATCAAATCAATGATCAATTATAAAAATAAATCACAGTTATCCATTCCTTCCATATCACAGGGGTACAATTTGGAAAATCTACATAAGATTTTTTTGGCCCTCCCATCATATAGAAAAGAAGCCTGAATTATTATAGTATTAAAAGATAAAATATGTTGATATTATATAATAGTATACATATATTTTAGGCATTTCTAAGTTTCTAAATTTTTTTCTGTATCACCTGCTGACCTTTGCATGTCTTCTGTTGCTTCTGCAAAACTTCCAAAAAAATCACATTTAACTTAATCACATTTAATTTCTTATGCTGACTCACAATATATCAAAAATGCAATGGGTAAAGTAGTGATATGGCAGAAATAATCATAGCATGTTGACTATAAGATGCTGACAACCGGTGGGGCATAGGAGACTTATAATTGGCTGAGAGGATTAGTCATATCCAATTTGACCTTCATAAAAAGTAAATTCGAGTTTCTCTATGTCATCCCACTAAGTTTCTTGGATAGGCAATGGTCCTGAGTAGATTCACCGTTGCAAGAAACTTGATTCCTAGTCACAACCCCTGAGGGCTGAAGAAAGAAATGAACTAGAGAAAAAAGAGCATTGGATTTGGAATTGGGGAGCAAGGTTAAAATCCTAACTCTGTAACCACCTGTGTGATCTTTGATAAGTCCCAACTTTTCTCAGCCTTAGTTTCCTCCCCTTAAAAATGAGGGGGTTGAATGTCTCAAATCACCGATAAGAGAATTTCAAATGAAAATAGCTGTGGTTACATCTCTTAAACTATTAAACTGGCAAAAGTGAAAAAGATGGAAATATTATGTATTTTTTCAGATACATCTCTATGGCAGATCTTTTTTTTGGCTTTAATTCTTTGTCACAAAGAAAGGTTAATCTAGATTAAGGTAGAAAAATGACTGAAAAAAGACAAAGGCATTAAAAACTTTAAAAGGTCAGATACATTAATACATTATTGGTGGAACTGTGAATTGACCTAACTGTTCTTGTATACAGTATCCAATCTCGTGAGAAAAGTTGCTAAAATGTTTGCAATCTTTGGCCCAGCTGTTCTGTCACTAGACATGTATACCAAGGAAATCAAAGATAAAAGAAAGGCTCCATAAGTGCCTTTTTAATAGCAGCAAAAAACTTAGAACAGTAAGTACCCATCACCTAGGTGACACAGTGAATAGAGTGTTGGCACTGTAGTCTATAGGACCTGAGTTCAAATGTGACTCAGATACTCACTACCTGTGTGACCCTGGGCAAGTCACTTCACCGTTTGCCTCAGTTTTCTCATCTGTAAGATGACCTAAAGAAGGAAATGGTGAACCATTCCAGTATTTTAGCCAAGAAAATCCCAAATGGGGTTATAATGAATCTGATACAAATAATCAGCTAAACAATGGTAATAAAGAATTACCCAAAAATTGGGAATGACTGAATAAAATATACTATTACAAATATACTGGAATATTATTAGTGCCTCATGAGAAATATCAGAAGATTCATATGAAATGATGACAAAGAAAAAAAAGGAAACCAGGAGAACATATATACAATGACTTCAAGAAATAAAATAAAATAATGTAAAAAAGCACCTGAATTCAGAATGAATGAAATGACCTATAGTGATTTCAAAAGTCAGGGGCTAACTTGCCAAATGCAGCAAATGGGAACAGATATAGTTATATTGGTCGGTTTTGCTTGACTATGTAATAAGAGACTGTTTTGATATGAGGAGAGGGGATTTCAATCAATCAAAAGGTTGCCTTCTTTATGCAAAGCAACAGGTTAGGCATTGAGGATTTAAGACAAATAATTGAAATAATCTCTACTGGTAATGAATGTACATTCTAATGGAATTTAGGAAAATTGATTATGATGTACTTTTTTAAAAGTTAAGAAAAAAATGAAATGAAATGAGTGACTTAGAAAAGACAAACTCTCAGGTTTCTTCTAGCTCTAAGTCTATGATGCTATGACCTCCGGAGGTTAGAAGTCCTTGATGTCTATTCACCATTTGATAGATCATTCCTGGCCACCCTCCCTTCACAAGTGGAGAATGAATGGTAACATGCCCAGTGACTCTGATATCATAATTCTCAGGCAGAATCTAGGTGGCCAAGTCAAAGTGAAGCTGGAGAGACTGACATCAGATATGAAGAAGAACTTACTGAGAACAAATAGTTAGGTTATAGCCATGGGAATTCTTTCCTGGAAATCATTAGGCACTGGCATCCCTACCAAATATAAACTGAGGAGGATGGAAGATGCAGTCAGGAGTTGAACAAGGGCAGATTGCTATGTGAATGATTGAGACATGTAATATCTGAGCATTAGCACTGTCTATCACTTCAGATTATCTAGTATTTTCTTATGTGGGCTTCCCCATTAGAAGGTCAGGGTGATGGTAAGCCAGATGATGCAATGGATAGAACACTGACCCTGGAGTCAGGAAGACCTGAGTTCAAATCCCACATCAGATACTTAATAATTACCTAGCTGTGTGAACTTGGGTAAGTCACTTAACCCCAAACCAAAAAAAAAGAGAGAGAAGGTAAGGGTGGCTAACTGGGCACAGTGGATAAAGCACTGAGCCTGGAGTCAGGAGGACCTGAGTTCAAATATGACCTTAGAAACTTACTGACTGTATGACCCTGAGCAAGTCACTGAACCCTGTTTGCCTCAGTTTCCCAGTTCCGTTAAGTGAACTGGAGAAGGAAATGAATGGCAAACCATTCTAGTATCTTTGTCATGAAAATCTCAAAATGGGGTCATGGAAGAATTGGACAGAACTAATGAACCAAAAAAGAAAAGAATGCAAACTCAATGAGGACAGGAATTTCTTTGTATTTTGATAGCTGACTCAAAATTATGCTTATATTAGAAACTTAATAAATAAATGCTCATGTCAGAAAAAAAATTAATCATCTCTGGAAACAGTATGTATAGAAAAAGCACTCGACCTGTCCTCAAAAGACTTAGGTTCAAATCATGCCTATACCATCCACTTTTCCAATTTGAGCGTCTATCACCACCTCTGAGGGGGGGGATGGGCTTTATGAACCCTAAAAGATCTTCTAGCTCTATGTCCACATTAATTTTTCACCAGTTAGGTGGTACAACGGACAGAGAACTGTGTATAGAGTCAGGAAGACCTGAGTTCAAATCATGCCTCAGATAGCTGTGCGATCCTGGGCAAATCATTTAACCTCTGTCTGCCTCAGTTTCATCAACTGTAAAATGAGAATAATAGCACCTGTCTCCTAAGATGATTCTGAGGTTCATATGAGATAAAATTTGTAAAGAATTTAGCATAGTGACTGACCTATACTTGGCACTTAATAAATGCTTATTCTCTCCCTCTCAACTCTAGAGTAAGGGAAAAAAGATGCCTAAAGAAGTGACTCTACAAGGGGTGTTTTTATTTTCAGGGCTCTGCTTTAGCTTGGCGGGATTGTCTCCTGAGTTACATATGAACCTCCTGAGAGACCTGACCTGGAGTCAGGAAGACCCAGGTTCATATCATATATGTCCCATGTATGGTGGCGCTGCTATCATCCCCTTGGAGCTGTAAGAGATGTCCCGCAACAGGTTGGAAGGAAGGTTCTGAACATATTGTATAGAGGTTTCATTTTCCTGCACTCCTAAGACACTTCAAGAACTTTTCATAACCAACAATGTCTGTGGGGTTTTCTTAGCAAGGATATTGGAGTGATTTGCCTTTTCCTTCTCCAGTGGATTGTGGTAAACAGGTAAGTGATTTGCCCAAGGTCACACATCTAGGAAGTGTCTGAGGCTGGATTTGAGCTCAGGTTTTCCTGACTTCAGGCCCAGTGCTCTATCCGCTGAGCTATCTAGCTATCCTAAGACACCCACAATACCAACTTTGAAGTGTTGGTCTATGAAAGAGGAATTAGTTATATCCTGCAATCCTAGAGAGCAAACCTAAAACTGGATAGGGTAGTGAAAAGATCTAGGAGTCAAAAGGTCTGGGTTCAAATCTTGGTGTGCACATGAACTATGTGTTTGATTTTGTTTTAATTCCTCAGTGAGCCTCAGTTTCCTCATCTGTAAAATGGGAATACTGATATACTGGCCAGCCTCACAGGGTTGTTATGAAAAGAGTACTTTGCATTACAAAGCAAAGTGTCATAAAACCATGAGCTAAGGAAGGAAGGTTTCAGCAGAATATAAGAAAGAACTTCTTAACTGGAAAATAGAAGGAAGGACAGCTAGTTGGTGCAGTGCATAGACTATCAAGTCAGGAAGACTTGAATTCAAATCTGGCTTCAGGCACTTATTAACTGTATGACCCTGGGAAAGTTACTTAACACCAACTGCCTAAAAAAAAAAAAGAAAGAAAAAGAAAAGAAAAGGGAACTGCCTTGGGAAGGAATGAATTGGCAGGGATGCCATAGGGGGCTTCTGATTTGAGGAGGTTGGACTAATGAGTGCTTCATTACCTGGGTACACATGTTACCTCTAACCTTTCAGAGTCTCTTCTCTAAAAAAAAATTGGGCACTGTTCTTCCTACCTCATAGGATTGTGAGAGTCAAAGTGATTCATCAACTTTAAAGAGCTACCTAAATACCAGTTATTCTCATTGTTATTGGGAAGACTTCTGAAGTCCCTAGAGAGTAGCCTCTGCAAGGGCTGGCTATCCTATGGAGTTTAGGCCACAAGGCAGGTTCCAGGGTGAAAAGCTTCTCTTAGTGGTTCGGACACACTTCCTGTCCAGCCCATCTTCCCTACCTCCCCACCCCCCAGGACCGGACACTCACACAAAACTATGGTATGTCCCAATCCTTTAAGGGGATGTTTCCTATTGGCCACCAACCTCTGCAAAATGTGCCAATGACCTCTATTGAGTTTGGGTGAGAAAGCCACAGTTCTGACCCCAGAAGCTGGGTATGAGATATAGATCAGGACTGATAGGGAGCATAAGATCAAAGTGTAGGGATTAACAGACCCCATTCCTCAGAATGTTGTGTTCTCTAGGTCTCAGACACACACACACACACACACACACACACACACACACACACACACAGCCATAACCACAAACCCCCTCACACACACACCCCTTTCTTCCAGTCTTGCTATGCTTCAGGATCTCGGACATTATATGAGAAAGGCACCTACAAATAATCAATACAGGCGTCTAACTCAGAAGGGATCTTCTGGGGCAGTCCACCAGGTCCAGTTAGGATGGGCTCCACTCATCTTTTTCAGTCTTGCTACCTAAAGATAACCAGGTTCTCAGAAGAACATTGTAAACCCTAACAGCAACATGGGGGTAATGATAACCTTAACAGACTTGCTCATTCTATCAGTGCAACAATCAGGGATAATTCTGGGGTATCTGTGATGAAGAATACCATCTGTATCCAGAGAAAGAATTGTGGAGTCTGAACAAAGACCAAAGACCATTACCTTTAATTAAAAAAAATCGTTATATAATTTTGCTATCTCTTATATTTTATTTTTTTCCCTTAAGGATATGATTTCTCTCTCATCACATTCAACTTAGATCAATGTATATAATGGAAACAATGTAAAGACTAACAGACTATCTTTTGTGGGGGGGTGGGGGGAAGCGAGAATAAGGGAAAAAATGTAAAATTCAAAATAAATAAATTATTAAAAAAAAAAAGATAACTAAGTTCTTACCACATTCCACCCCACCCCTCTCACAACACTTCCTGATAACAGTCACCCTCTCCTGGTCAGGCCTTCCTCCTTCTCACACTGGTAGTAACACTTTCACCTCTCCAGGCCAGCCCCAACTCTCTACCCCTCCTCACCATGCCCCCTACCCCATCAGCCTATTCCCACCCCCTTCCCTTTCTTCTCTCCTGGGAGAGAAAGAGAGCACTAGCTCACAAGGCAAAGCATCCTGGATTCCTCTTCATCACCATCCAAGACTCATGATGCTTGCAAAGCTCGAACCCCATTTGTCTCTTGCAAAGCCTCAAAACCCAGCTCCAAGAAACCCCCATCCCAATTCTTAATACATGCTCTATTTCAGTCATATTCTGATGACAAACCAGGTGATATTTGGTGTTCCTATGATTTCCCCCACCCCTTCAAAATCCCCACAACTCTGCCCCTCCCAATGATGGTCTTTCTCTCACCACATCCCTAATACCAACCTCCAAAGGGTCCCTGGCACCAAGCCCCTCACTTGGGCAACTCGCCTGCCTTCGAGAGGCCTGACTCCGTCTCCGGCTCAGCTTGGCAATCATGTCTACCATTCTAGCCCCCTCGGGACCAGCCAGAAACTGGACCCTGGGTTAGTTCTGGGGTGTGGAGCCCACGGGAGCGCAACCTCAGGGATGGGGCACAGGGGAGCCCAAAAAGAGAAGTTGTCCAGAGGTGAAGGAGGCTGGGTCTCCAGCACATTTCCTGTCAGGGCCAAGGGAGCGGAAGTGTTGCTGGGGGTGACAGACAGAGAGGCAGAGTAGGGCTTTCAGGGGCTAAAAAGTCAGCTGATATTTTTACACTCGCTGGTATGACAACAGAAGCCCTCTGGAAGAGGATAGAGCCAGGATCTGGTCAGCCCCTTGTCCACATTGACATCACCCCCAAACCCCAAAGAGAATCTCCTTTCTTTGTGGAGAGCCACAAAATTTCAAGGACAATATGCTGTGGCCAGCTGATGGGAATGTCCAGGGAATGACTTTCTCGTTATCTATCCCCCTTCTTCGACAGTCAGAGACAAGAGAGCAACTCTGACGCTCTACAACCAGGCAGATGCCTAGTGTCTCTTAGCCCAAGAGTCCCTTAATGTTTATCAAATCCTCATGACAGGACGGGTATAACTTCTTCCCCTCACTACTCCTGGAAAGCCAGCTCCATGGTGCAGTGGACAGCTGTTGGGCCTAAAGTCAGAAAGACCTGAGTTCAAATCTAGGCTCAGTTACTTCCTAGCTATTTGATGCTGAGCAAATCACTTAGTCTCTATCTGTCTCAATATAAATAGGAATAACAATAGCACCTATCACTCAGGGTGGTTGGTAGGATCAAATGAGAAAAAAGGTCCCCGTACTTATACACAGTAGGTGCTTAATAAATGCATCTTGTTTTTCTTTTCCCATTGCAGATCAATTTGAGACTCACTAATCTCCTACTGTCCTGAACCATGCCTGATCCAATGCATCCCTGAGCTCCAGAAAGTTGGGTAAGAATGTATTGCTGCTCAGAATTCTCCTCTGGCATCAGGGGTCCACAGAGTATGAACTGATAATTTGTTTTGCTCATGGTCCCCCTGTGAGTCATCCTGGATTCCTATTAAGCAGCCTCATTCCCCTGCAAGGTATTTCTAAGAGAGGATACTTAGAAAGACAAGGCCAAAGTCTGGGGCTAGTGTTATACAGGTGGGTTAAAATGTAGGAGAGAAAAAAAAAATATTGGAAGAAGGGAAATGTCTGCTCCAAAAGGAGGAGTGAATGATGAAGAAAACCAGAGTTTCAAACACAGATCTAATCCAGTAATTCCACTTGAACTGCAGCCCCTGAGACCTTGGGTTTAATGCAGCAATTCCTCACTTTTTTTGGTGCCACAGACCCCTTGAGCAGGCCAGTGAGCCCTATGCACCATCTCCAGAATCATCCTTTTAATTGCTTACAATTAACTTCAACTAGCATGTATTTACAGAACCTTCAAATATTGCAAAACATTTTACAGATATTATCGCTTTTGATTCTCACAACAAACCCTCAGATAGGTTTTACTGTTCTCCCCATTCCACACACAAGAAAACTGAGATTAAATAGCTTGCCCAGGCAACACAACTAATGAGTGTCTGAGGTGAGATCTGAAATCAGGTCTTCTTGAATCCAAGACTGTTGATTGATTCAGTGCGCTGCTAAACTGCTACCGGTGTCTCTGCACATACATATGCATACACCATCTATCACTCACACATATTGTATTTTTGTTTAATGTATTAAAATTTTTAATTACATTATTTCTCAAATCAGGTTGGTGGTCTTGTGGGGGTATAAATTGATTTGTCTCCATCTATCTTCCTATCTAATTTATCTAGCTGTTGTGCAGATGCATACCTTAAGTATATATGCATATTTATATGTGTGTTTTTCTATACACACCCAAATGCACAGAAGATTAAGAATGTCCACTTAACTAGAGACAGCAACTGACTATAAGTATGATTATAACCCCACAAAAGCCCCTGTGTCGTTTTTCCTTTATCTGCCATAGCATGGGGCTCCTCAACTTTATCACTCCCATGGTGCTACCATGCTTCCAATCAGCCACAGGCTCCAGTAATTCTTAATTCTTAGGTTAATAAGATTTCACGATCATAGATTTAGAGCTGGGAGGACCCTCAGATACTCCTAATCCAACCTCCTCATTTGTTTTTTTTGACTGAGGAATATGGAAGTTAAATGATTTCAGAGGCAGAATTTCAACCCAGGTTTTGAGATTGATAGAAGCTTTTCTCCATACCATTCTCTTGCCCTCATTCCCCACCTTCAATACATCAAATATACCTTCTACTCTTTTGGTCTCTACCACACAAGGCCTCCACCCTGATTCAAAGTCTAATGTAACTGAAACATATTTAAGAAAAATACAATAAAACACAGATAATCTTACATATTAAAACTAGGTCAAAATTAGTCCCACAGGTGGCTAGGTGGCGCAGTGGATAAAGCACTGGCCCTGGAGTCAGGAGTACCTGTGTTCAAATCTGACCTCAGACACTTAATAATTACCTAGCTGTGTGGCCTTGGGCAAGCCACTTAACCCCATTTGCCTTGCAAAAAAAAAAAATTAGTCCCACAGGGATCCTTACATTTGGATATCTCCCTATCTCTTTTGAGTTTGACTCTGCTAGTCTAATTACCTCTTACCTGGTCTATTAAGCTCACCTTCTAACTAAGTTCCCTGCCTCTGACCTCTTTCATTCAAAAGGGGTCAAAGAATAGAAGTTTCCCAAAGAAGGGGTGTCAGTCCCTGGTTCTAGAATATCTAGAGGTTTCCTATTGCCTCTAAAGTAATGTACAGACTCCTAATCCTAGAATTTAAGGCCCTCCAATTTACCTTTCCAGGTTCACTTCATCTCACTCACTTACATACTTTATACACCATGTTCCTACCAAACTGTGCTAATTGTTCCTAGACTTCATGTTAACCTCAATTATTCCACATGAACACACTCCCTTCTCATCTCTGCCCATGGAAATCTCTTCACTTGAGGCTCATTTCCAGAATAAGTTTTCTCTGATTTGCCCACTTCCCTCCAAACCATGGCACCATCCTGAGTGAGGGGAAGGGAATAAGCTTTTATAGAATACCCACCCTGTGCCACACACTTTGCCAAGTGTTTTTTTATACAAATTTTCATAACAACTCTGAAAGGTGCTATTATGACTCCCATTTTAGAGATGAAAAAATTGAGGCAAACAGTGGTGCAGTGATTTACCCAGAGTGCAGATAATAGAGGTCTGAGATCAACTGAAAATTTCCAACCTCCCCCACTCAGTTTTCCTGGAGATCTCTCCTTGGTCTTACCCATCACTCTATGGGATATTATTGCCATTATCTCTGTGTCAGCTGCCCATCATCCCTACCCAAACAGACAAAATAAACAGTTTGAGCACAGACCCTATACCACTTTTCGTGCTTGGATCTCCAGCACTTGCACACAGTAGACAATTTAGAGGAATGAAGATGAAGCACATGACTCACTTCCAATAGAGTGGGGATGGACTTAAAATGCAGAGTCCATAGGTCTGAGAAGGTTACTCAACCACACAGTAAAGTCCAGTGGCTCCCTATTACCTCCAGCTTCAGGAAAGAAAATGGGGATTTGGGAATTTTAAGATCATGATAACTTTTGTACCTTGCTTTTATTCAAGTGCAAGAACTTCAGAAATCATAATTCAACATTTCAACCTTTGGATTTATGAAGAATCCTCTAGATCCTTGGGGTCCTTTCTCTCTCTGTCTCTCTTATCTGTCCTTTTTCCTGTCTCTTTCTTCTTCTACCCTTTCTTTTTCCTTCCTTTCTTCCATTCTTTTCAATCTTTGTCTTCCTTTTTCTCTTTTATTCTATTTCTCCTGTTTGTCCCTTTTTTCTCTTTCCTCTTTCTCTCTCAGATTCTATCTCTCTTGTTGGTCCTTTTCTTTCTCCTGTCTCTGTCTCTCTGTTTTTCCCTCCCTCTCCCTGCTCCTGCTTTCAGGCATTCTCAATGATTGCCTGGAATTCTCTCCCTTCTTCTCCCTGTCTCCTGGCTTCCTACAGAGGAAATAATGCATTAAATAAATAAAGTTAATTTTTTTTAATCCCCCCTTTTTCAGAAAGCCTTTCCCCATCCTACTTAATTGTACTGCTTTCTTTCTATAAATTAGTTCCAATCATCCTGTCTGTGCTTGCTGGTACATAATTCTTTGCAAGTGGTCTCTCCTCATCAGACTGTAAACTCCTTGAATGCAGGGACTTTTTTCATTCCTTGTATCCCCAATGCTTAGTATAGGGCCAAGCATATTGCATCATAGGCACTTAATAAAAGTCACTTTTTGACTTGACTCTCTATTTTTCATCAACAGTTCTGCTTGGTTAGGTCTTCATATGTCATCAAGCCTACCCTCAGGATAAGTAGATCACTTGAATTCTCATCATCTAGCTAAGGATTCAGACTTTGGGACTCAGTACCTTGGTGCAATATAAATAGAGGAATGAATCAGAAGGATTCCTCTTTATGAGTTCAAATCCAGCTTCAGACAATTGCTAATTGTATGATCCTGGACAAGTCATTAACCCTACTTGCCTCAGTTTCCTCATCTGAAAATGAATTGGAGAAGAAAATGACAAACCCATCCAGTGTCTTTGCCAAGAAAACCTCAAAGGGGATCAGGGATAGTCAGACTTGACTGAAACAACTGAACAACAAGACTCAACTCCCTAAATGGTTTCTCTCCTCTGTTTAGAGGTCTAAAGGGTAGAGCTATAAACTCCCCCAAAGCCTTCCTCATCAGTAACTCTGCCTGACTGACTCCATTCAACATAGCTACCTTAAGTGGGGTACCCCAAAGTGGCCCACAAGAAATCCTGTAAGGTGTGTATCACATCCAATGGGTCCATAATAACAATAATCGCAAGTAGAGATTATTTTCTTTTTCTATATCACAGATCCCTCTGGTAATCTCATGAAGTTTATGAACTCCTTCTCCCAAGTAATGTTTTAAATGCAGAAATATAATATTAATACAATATAATGAAATTAAATAACAACAAAGGTCATGGTTCCCAAGTTAAGAATCATGGCCCAAATGGGTAGCTTCTTCCTTCTTTCTGCCAGCTAGACCAATTAGTTCTCAGTCCAATTGGAGGCCCCCACTCTATCTTAGCCTGGGGTTCAGTAAATTAGCCTGCCCATCCCAGGCCAACCACTCCCTGGCCCAGCCCAGGCCAGACTTTACACTCTCGGCTGTTAAAAGAATTTCCCTCTTTTGTATAGATTCCTTCCCTCCTTCCTCCTTCCATCTCTCAACACCCCTCTGCTCTATGCCAAACAACCACTGAGTTGGATAGAAAGATAGCCAGGGAGAGAAGCATTACCACCCAATACTAATGGAAGGATCTATAGATTTTTAGAAACTGTTGAGAACACCTTTAGTTGGAGAATCTGACTCTTCTAATAGTGAGTTCCCAGTCCCACCACAGCAGCCTGACCCAGATACTAGACTGGGTTAAGTTGTGAGGCTCTTGGGGCTTAAGCCTTATGCAGCCCATCACTTGTGACTCGGCTCCTGTGGCCAAAAATCCTGTCAGAGGCTTAGCAGTCAGATGGTCCAGGGAAGGGGTCAGAGCAGAACAGAGACAGTCCTTTCATAAACAGAATGGGAAGTCTGTCTGTCTTTCTGACTCACTCCCTCTCTCTCTCTCTCTCCCCTCTCTCCCTCCCTCCCTCGGTAGTGAAACATATATACATACCCCTTCCTTCCTAGTCTGTTGCCCAAGGTTTCAAAGTAGCACATACTCATTCTCTCTCCTCTCTTCCTCTTTCCCTCTCTCTTCTCTTTCCTCCCTCTTCTCTCCCTGTCTCTTTTGTCTCCCTTTTCTCTCCCTTTCTTTCTTCTCTCTTCCCCATCTTCTCTCTCTCCCTCTCTCTCCTCTCTCTTCTCCCTCTCTCCTCTCTCTTCTTTCTCCCCCTCTTCTCTCTCCCTCCCTCTACCCTCTCTTCCTCTCCCTTTATCTCTTCTCTTTCTCCTCTGTCTTATCTCTCTCCCTTTCTTTCTCCCTTCTATTTCTCTTCCCTCTTTTCTCTCCTCTCTCCCCCTCTTTGTGCCCTCTCTCTATCATCTTTATCTCTCTCACCCCCTCTTCACTTTTTCTCTCCCCTCTCCCTCTGTCCTCTCCCCTTTCTCTCTTCTCTCATACCCCTCTATCTTTTCTTTCCTCTCTCTTCTCCTTTCCTCCCTCTTTCTTTTTCTACCTTTCTCTCTTCTCTTTCCCCTATTTTCTCTCTTCTCCCTCTCTTTCTCTCTTTTCTATTTCTCTCCCTTCTCTCTCCTTTCTCCCCCTCTCCTCTGTCTCTTATCTTTATCTCTCTCCCCTCTCCCTCTCTACCTTTCTCTCTTCTCTCATCCCCCTCTGTCTTTTCTTTCCTTCTCTCCTTTCACTTCCTCTCCTCTTTCTTTCTTTTTCCCATCTATCTTCTCCCTCTTTTCTATTTCTCTTCCCTCTCTCTCCTTTCTCCCCTTTCTCTCTCTCTCTCTCTCTCTCTCTCTCTCTCTCTCTCTCTCTCTCTCTCACACACACACACACACACACACACATACTTTCCTGCCCAAAATAGCCACTCCAGAAGGAGATAAAAATCAAGCACCTACCTTAAAACATCCCAGAGCAATAGGATATACTGAGCCTTCAGGGAGAGAGGAAGGGATGAGAGGGCCTAGCTATGAGGAAGGATAGGAGGTCAAGATCCCATGCAGGCGGTGGGGAAAATGCTCTGAGGCTATGAGGGAGGTCCTGCAAGAAGCCCCAGATAACTCAGGAGAAGTTCTCGCCTCTATCTCAAGGAAATAGGGTGAGCCCAAAGGTCAGCAGGAAGTAAGAAAAATATTATTTATATCCATCATATGCTAGGCACTGTGCTAAGTGATTTACAATTATTATCTTAATCCTCACATCAAGTGGGAGAGATGGGGAAGGGTGATGCTATTTTTATCATCTCAATTTTACACTTGAGGAAACCGAGGAAGATGAGGTCAAGTGACTTACGCAGGGCCACATAGTCAGAAAGTGTCAAAACCTGAATTTGAAGAAAGGGGGCATCTTTGCAGGGAGAGGGGGAAGGGGCCTTGACCAGAAGCTCAGTCTGTTGCTCCATTGTGTCCAGCCTGCTCTCCCTTCCTCCGAACTTCAGCAAATTCTACTAAACCCTTTATTTTTCAAGGCAAGTAGCCAAGTTCCTCCTTCCCTTTCCTGTCATTCCTTGGGGCTCACCCTTCCCATATTCAGCATCTTCATCTCCTACCCCCTCACTGAAGAGTGATTCTGGAAGATACCATCCCCTCCTCAGCTCTCCATTCCCTCCCTCCCCACTCCTCACCCCGGTCTAAAACTAAGTTATGTCCAAGTTGAGATGGAGTTGGGAACTAGGGGTATCAACAAAGACAGAGGCCCTGGGGTCCCCAGAACAAGCCAATGGATAGATGTCCATTCTCTTCTCTCTATTCTTACCTAACCCTACCCTTCAAAGTTAAAGTTTCCTCCCATCACAGTGATATAGGGTGAGGCTGGCCAAGAAAATGCTGTGGAATCCAGACTCAAAATTAAAACATTTCTCACTAAACCAGTCAAGAGGCTCAATCTGGTTACACAGAGTTGGGGAGTGACCAGAACAGGAAGAAAACCTATAGAGGTATGTAGTCAACTCTTCAAGGTCTATAACTCCTTCTCCATTCTGCTCCCAATCAGAAGACTCAGGTTAAAATCCTGACTTTAACATTTATAACTTGTGTGACAATTTTGAGCTTTGGATGTATGATCCCCATTATTTTATCCATTTTTTTAAAGGCAATTGGGTTAAGTGATTTTCCCGGGGTCACACAACTAGTAAGTACCTGAGGCCAGATTGAAACTCAAGTCTTTCTGACTCCAAGCCTGGTACTCTATCCTCTGTGCCACTTTCCTTTCTACCCCCTCTCCCTATTTTAAGAGGCAGCAGCAAATTCTACTTGTCTCTACTTGTATGACCTTGGGTAAGTCATTAAACCCCCTAGGTCTCTTTTTTGTAATCTGTAAAATTAAGGGGTTGACAGCAAAGGTCTGTTCTAGGTCTAAAATATTATTCTGTCACCCTATGAACGATATGGTGAAAAGAGCTGGTATTGGAGGTGGGTTTAAATCCTCAGCTCTGATCTTTATCTACATATCTGACTTTGGCTAAGTGGCTAAAGCACAGTCCTGACTTTACCACCACCTTATTTTGTAATGGCTCATGGCTATTACCTCCAGGCTCAAATATAAAATGGTGGTCATCTTTCAACTTCCAGATCTTTTCTCTGGTTATCCCCCAAGCCACAAATGCTCTTTTTTTCCTCATCTCTCCTAATCTGCCTCCTGGCTTCCTTCAAGCTTCCCAGGACTCCTTAATCTTAGTGCCTTTCCTCTGAGATAAACTCAAATTGAGTCCATCTATATTTTATTTGTGTCTTTGCATGTTGCATCCCCTATTAGACTGGGGGTCCCTTGAGATGGGGGGCCTGGATCTTATTTATCTTTCTAGGTGCTAAATCCCAGCCTTGGGTCAGTAGAGTGGGGTGTGGTAGAAGAGAGGAGTCAGTAGGTAAGATAAAGAGAATCATCACAAAGGAATCTATACCAGTACCTGAAAGATTTGGGATTTGATCAGATCTGGTTTGGGAGCTTTGTCATTGCACATGTACTACCAATCTATCACTAAATGGATAAGGGACTAAGGCAGTTAGTAACCCAATGAAGAGTTCAAAACCAGCCTCAAACACTTCCCAGCTGTGGGATCCTGGGCAAGTCACCTAGCCCTGTTTAACTCAGTTTCTCATCTATAAAATGAACTGAGAAAAAAAAATGTGTGTATATGTGTGTATACATATCTATGTATGTATGTATGTATATATAATACTTTGCAACTTTATGTCTGAATATAAACATTAGCTTCTATTATCCACTATACTAGACTTTCTGTACACAATTCAAGCAAAAGGATGAAAACTTCCAAATATAATTGCTAAGTTTTTACATACTGCTTTTGGACCATGGAAAGTGGTTCAGGATAAGGCAGAGGATGCTGAAATGACTTATAACTTCATTCCTCTAGGTCTCAATCTATAAAATGGAGAGAATATCATCTTTTTCTCATAACCTTGTTGTGAAGGTCAACTGTTTTTGTCCCATCTGACTCTTTATGACTCCATTTTGGGGTTTTCTTGGCAAAGTTTTAGAGTGGTTTTCCATTTCCTTCTCCAAATCATTTTAAAGATAAGGAAACTGAGGCAGTTAGGTAGCATAGTGAATAGAACACTAGGTCTAGAATCAGGAAGATTCATCTTTGTGAGTTCAGATGTGGTCTCAGACATGATTGAATATTAACAATCTGAGGACACAAAGTTAAATGATTTGCTCAGGTCCCACACTTAGTGAGGCCAGATTTGTCACAGGAAGACTCCAGGCCTGGCACCCTATCCCCTGGACCACTGAGTTGCCCCTCAATTCAGGTAAAGCACATGAAAAGCACATTGTTTCTCCTCCCTGCCATGTTCCAAATAAAAGCAACTAATTGAAAAGTATTCTCACTTAGATCTTGTGGAGTCCCCAGCACTGGCTCTGACAAGAGCAGATATACCCACCACAACTGTCATCCTTGCTAAGAGGGAAATCTGAGGCTGGTGGAGTTCTGAGTAATAGGTGAAAAGTCTGGCACTCATATGGTGAGCCAGGGGGTCTGCCTAGGTGCTGAGGAGCCACCTAAGAGAGCCTGGTGCATGGGAGGCCCAGGTCAAAGCTTCTGTTCTGGTCCACAGTGAGATAAGGCTGGTGGGTGACCAGTCTGATTGAAACAGGGAACCCCAGTCTTCAACAAACAACCCCCCAAATATTTAAGTTTCTACCTGTCTAGCACTAGACTGGGTGAGGGGGGGGTTGGGTGAAAACAAAGACAGAAATGTGGCACTCCCTGTTTTCAAAGAAGCTTCATTCTTAGAGATCAGTCAGGCCTGAATCTGTCATTTTTTAAAGGAAGAAACTGAGGTCTAAGAGATAAAAGTGATTTGTCCAAGATCACATAGCTAATAAGTAGCAGAAGTAAGACTGTCCAATCCAGGCCTTGGCTCCTTCCACTATCTCATATAACACTCATGTAATTATGTTGTGTGAACATATGCCTGAATTGTTTTTCAGTCACAGGGTTTTCAATTAAGTATCTGCAAAGAGGGGCTGTTCCCCCAATTTGCCATAGTGACTTTGTGAGGTTACCTGTCCTCTCTTACTGGGTAGTTTCAGAAAACTTTGGGTAGGGAAGAGTTAGAAGTGGAAGAGCAAAAGAGAGATGATCATTGTCTAGTGACCTCCCCAAAACATAGAACCAACACCCTAATCCACAGGGCCTGGGTGGGCCACAGAGGAGGGGTGCAGGGGTAAGGGGTAGAGGATGAGGAAAAAAGCTGAGAAAGGAGAACATAATCGACTGTATGGGAGCTGGATCCCCTGGGGGTAATTCTTCCTGCATTTCTTCCGAGTCCAGGTGGCAGATGCTGAGGCCCCTGGGTCAGGGGGCAGTGTTTCCCAACTCCCTATTGACATAATCCACACTCCTGCCACAAAAGAGCCGGGACCCAAGAAGTATGAACAGAAAGGGAAGAAAAAGAGTTTTTTCATCTGTCCCCCCTATGCTTTCCTATTGTCAGCCCCAAGTTCAAGAAACCTAGAAATTGGAAAACAAATGTCTCCACCCCTCAAAATCTAAACATGAACTTGTGACCCTAACCTTCAAGGGTCACATCCTATCTCCCCCACTGATCCTCCCCCAGATATTATCTCCCCTCTTCTCCTGGACATCACCATTTATTTACTTCATCTACTCCTGGGCTGCCAAGTCCACCCCCCGACAATGTTACTGACTATCCTTTCAATGTTGGCACTGACCATCCAGTCCTTCCTTGATATCAGTACAGGCTGTCCCGTGCCTCAAGACCTCAGCATTCATTGTCACGCCTCCCTTTCAGATGTTGGCACTAAGAGTTCCTCCCTGTTCTGGAAATGGTCACAGATTGTCCTCTCCCCACTCTTCACTACCCTCGGTCACTCTGAAGAGTCAGGGTCAGGGAAAGAAACCAAACCAAAATGGGTTGACTCAAATCCAGGAAAGCTAAAGGGCTAGAGATGGTGGGGGGGGGATATCCTGGGAAGGGGGTGCTGAGTTTAGGAAATGGGGAATTTTGAAATACAGTAATAAAAATATTTTTAAAGACAAATTATTGGATCCCAGATTAAGAACCTATGTTTTGGACCTGGTGTGGCCTTCTGGTCTAGTATATGGGTCATATTCAGAAGGGTGAGTGCCCCACATCTTTGGGGAAGGGGTCCCATCTTCAACAGACCTCTCTGGTCATTAAGGCTAATAGTGCAAGAATGCCTGGGTCAGTCTGGGGTTGGATTTGGTGAGTCAGTGAAAGGGCTTGGCCATTCTGGGAGACAGACAGACCAGATATGAATGAAACTGGTGGGGCTACTGGAGGAGAAGGCAGAGAGTCACCCCCTAGATTCCACCCTTTGCTCACTAGGGATAGCCTTTTGGCAAACAGGATCTCCAGGCTCTCCCAGATTGCCTCTCAAGGACAGCATGTGATCAGGGCCAGGGGTGCTCTTGTTTGGTTCTGGGAAATAAAACCTTAATTTTCAATCACTGCCAGATTTGAGACTAGCCTAAGGAGTTTAAGAAAGTTAAAAAATAGGGGTGCCTGGGGAAGGCAGACAACGAATGCAGAGAGGGACCTTGAGGAGAACTGGAGACAAGAAAGAGGGGAAGGGCAAAGAATGGGCCACCTGGACTGGAGGTCACCAGGTCAGCTAAAGAAGCAGAGGAAGGAAAGGAGGAGGAAAGAGAGAGAGGCCCAGCCTCCTGCTCCATGCCCAGCTCTGCCCCGGAGAAGCCCCTGTTCTTAGGAGGCTACAGTTCCCAGGATTTGGGAAGGAAAGGTTACTCACTGTTCTGAGCAGGAGGGGGACTGGCAGGTGGCTGGCACCCAGCACCTCTCCTTCTCCTCTCCTTCTTCCTGCCCCTGCCCAGCTCTGGCCGCAGCCCAGATCTACAGATCACCGGAGGCTTCAGTCTCCTCCCAGGGCCAGGGGGCAAGAGACCAGGTGGGGCACCTCTGTGGCTATTTGCATAGGGAGGGGCCAAAGCCTCCTTGGCTGTAACCCTTTCTTTGCTGACCCATGCCTTGGCCTTCCTTACGGGCTGGCTCAAGGAGGAAGGAGGAGCCTGCCTCTCTGGAGCTCCACATTCACAGCCAGCCTTGGCTGGCACTGCCACCTAAGCCTTCCCTGCCTCCTGAGGGAAGGGGAAAGGCAAACGCTGGCAAAGGCTCACTGATATGTTCTCCTCAATGCTCCAGCCTCAAAAAGACCCATTTATCTTTCATTTACACTGGTGATTTCTTGTCAATCCATACTTCTATAAATTTTGTTTCCCTCATTAGAATATGAGCTCATTGTTTTTTCAACTTTTTGTCTTCAGCCCATAGCACCCAGGCCCTGACATACAGATTAGACACTTAAACATTTTAGGATAGGACCAATGAGGGAATTTGCTTTAGGTGACTAAATTTATTTGTTACAAGGTATTTTCTTCCATGGAGGTAGAGAGGAAAAAATAAATGCTCATTTAAAAAATAAATTAAAAATAATTTTTAAAAAGAGGGGAAAAAATCATAGTAAGTCCTTAATTAGTGCTGACTGACTCATTTGCTAGCAATGAGGTAAAACAGGAAAAAGGCCTAAAATTAATGGTGTCAAACTCAAATAGAAATAGGTGTCACTAAACCACAATGACTTAGTTTAAATATGTATTATCTATGTTTTATCATACTTTTTAAAATTTTGTCAGATATTTTCTAATTACTTTGCTATCTCTTATACTTTATGTTTCTTCCTTAAGGATATGATTTCTCTCTCATCACACTCAATTTGGATCAATGTATAATATGGAAATAATATAAAGATTGACAAATTACCTTCTGTGGGAGGTAGGGGGAGGGAAGAAGATTAGGGGGAAAATTGTAAAACTCAAAATAAATAAAATGTTCAAAAAAAAAGGAGTCTAATCCAAAAACAAACAAATGAATAAACAAACAAACCCCAAAATAAAAGTAATGAACACTACAGGAAAGTTAATTTGTTTCTGGGGTGGCTAGGTTACATAGTAG